>NC_041355.1:695294-825294 GCF_900634415.1 Cottoperca gobio | reverse complement strand
TTTGGGGATTTGAGAAATAAAAAAAAGGCAGCTTAGGAAGTTTTATGTTACTTTTTTTTCTTTTCTCCTCCCTGATGAAAAAAAGAGTCTTTCTGTGCCCCAGTTCATGGTGATATCAGAGCCCAACGGGGGAGGAACGAAAGGGAATGAGAGAGTGTGTGAGGGGATGGAGGGAGGAGGAGGATTTTGAGATGATTTCATCCATCATGTGAATTGTGGCCAACAAAGGATGCTGGCACTCCCTGACACGGGGGTCTAAAAATACACAGTAGTGGGGCATGGTGGCTGGGGACGACATTAATCATGCAGAAGAAGAAAAAGAAGAAAAAGAAGAAGAAGAAATCCTGCAGAGGACAGAAACAAGCGTTGGAAGATAAAGATGGATATCTGATCTGCGTGCTGGGATCTCTGAGCAGGTGTGATGATGGGCGGGATCAGCAGCCTCACCTGCCAATCAGGCAGCTCCAGCTTCCGTTCCCTCTGTCACTGATTGGCTTACTATGCTTTGTGAGCTACCACATAGCTAGCCTTTGTTCCAGCTTCAATACTTTTCACATGATATGTACAGACTAACTGTTTGGCAGGTAAGCCTCGTTGGAAATGTGGGATTTGTGATTAAATTCCTTGAGCAGCTGTTTGCAGATAAGACAGATCACTTTATCTCTTTTAGGTCCAACGAAGAGTTCATCCATTGTTCCTGAAACCTTCTTTTCTCCTCAACCATTCAGTATTTTATTTTTCGTGATAGCTTTTGCATCTAACGTCCACATTTAACTGGTGATTCATCCTCTGAATGTGCTAACTGTAGCCCACAGCAGCAGCATTAAGGACCTCGAGACTCCTGCAACAATTGCGAGATGCCACTAGTTACCAGCAACTTTCCACAACTTGTCATTCCTGAGAGACGCTTTGTACATCGTGTCCTAGCTGAATTGTCGGACGCCTTGTTTTTATAGCGGATGAGGAACAGCTGATTTGTGAAGTTGTAATAAGAGTATCTCTACGATACATCATCCTTTCACTACACAAACTGAAATACGGTGTCAGCTGGCTGCAGGGAGATTGCTTGCTGTTCACTATATAGTAATTTCCAGTAAATATCACAATATAAAATGTGTGTGTGTGATCTCCAGCTCACAGCCGATGTGTGTGGTTTGTTTACGTGCATAGTAACAGATTCAGTGTGGACAGAGAGTGTGAGATGCTCGCTTGCTGTTGGTGTTAGAAGGTTTGACGCACCAGCCGAGTTGTGTATTAAATAATAAAGCATTTCATGTGATGTCGGGGGCCGCGCGAGATATTTCTGAGGGCTGCGCTTTGATGTCCTAGCATGAGCGGATGGCCTACAGGAACTGCAGGAACTATTTACGTTAGCACCGTTAAATCCCTGCTGCACGCACACCCAACGAAGTGCAGTGTGGAGTGTGAAGTTCTTCGTATGAGCAGCACAGGCCAAGCATTCGGCCCGTGACCAACAGGAATGTTTTGCAAGTCCCCGATGACCTTTTAAACAATAAACGGTTTCCCTGGCTCGCATTCATTCTCTCTGCGAATGGCAAAACCATAAAATGACCTTGTTCAGGTTCATCGTGGTGAAACCAGCAACAACACAGGGAGGTGTCAGCAGGTCCTGTCATGTTTGTTTATTCCATTATACTGTGTAGTGCTATGTCACTACTTACTATACATATTAATGTCTGGAACGTGTTCTATATTGGGCACATGTATTTGTAATCCTGCCAGTCTAACTCTGACAAGGTTGAGAGAACGTCTGCAGTGATACATTACATATTAGAAATCTCTGGTAATAGCCAGGTTAGTAATGTGTGTGTAAATGCACTGAATGGTTGTTAGATTCAGGAGAAGCCTGTGTGACTTTAAGCCCATGACTTCTTCCTATGAAGCCCCCAAACATCTGTCACTTTTCCCTGCACTACTAAACCACATGTTGCAGCAGTCGGCGCTGACACTGACGCATGTCCGGCTGATTTGTACAGTCGGAAACTGGGCACAAAGATATGTTGACTAACGACGTGCCCTCGTTAAGAGTTTGCAAAAAAAAGAGAAAAAGAAAAAGTAAAGGTGAGACTTTTAAAGCGGAGGTGTTTTCCTCCAGTCCTCTAAAAGTCCCTCTGGGTTTGTGGACTTTAATGCCGGCGAGGTGACATACTGCTGGAGCACGCCGAGGAACAGCAGTCTGGAAACCTCATGACTCCAATGAAAATAACCCAGACTATAAATCCTGTTTTCCAGTCGTTTACCCTTCCCTTCTGGAACAGCAAGGAAATAAAATGTGTGTCCTTGTTTCGGAGCAGCAGTGACCTGATTTTCCCTGCCTCCACACTGCCTGCATTATCCTCCTGCTATCAGCTGACTGCCAGTCAGATGGGGAATCTCTCCCCCGTCCCCGGCAGCGACACGCGCCTCCTCATCTGGATGTTAATCCGGAGCATCCTCCTCTCTGGGGGGCACAAATCTACAGTTTTTGGCCTGCAGTGATAAAAAACGGCTTGTTTTGTGAAAGCTCTGGCGCTCCACAGAGAAGCATTCTGGGACGTTTGTAAAAGCCTGCATTCATGCTGGCCTGCGTCACACACACGGTCATGTATATCACATGGTATAAACAGTTTGACATTTGGCTAAATGTGCTCTACGCAGCATTAGCAGGCCAACACAGAGCTAAATTGTCTGGAAAGAGCAGCAGACCGTCTCCAGCCACGTGTTTGCTGTTGTACAACTAACCGACACTGCACGCACATTTACTCTGGACTTTGTCTCAACAACAGCCCTGTACACACACACACACACACACACACACACACACACACACACACACACACACACACAATACACACACAATTCTCAGTAGACAGATATTGCCACATGGTGGAATTCCAAGATAAGATTTTCTATTTATTTCACAGAGAGTAAAGGTCACAGAAAAGTGTCTATTCACCTTCGTACCTTTAAACACCCTTAAATTCAAATTAAAATGACAAGTTATTTATATTATTTTTAACTCTGGGGACCATAAATGGTTGTGCACAATTTGTGGAATTCACTGCAGTAAATCTTGGGTTTGCAAAACAGTAACTCGTTGACCTCAAAAGAAATGTTAGTTAGTTATTTCTTTAGGGGGTGTGAACGCTTTCGACAGTCGAACTTGTGCATGACAGAAAACGTTTAGAACAAGTGGATTAAGATACGGTTAACGCACTTTATTTAACTTAAGCTTCCTAATGTAAACTGTGATTTAAGATATATTGTGCATGAAGTAGTATTTTGCTTTTAAATTGTTCTCCTCAGTTTTCCCAGCTGTAATCCTTTCTAACTCAAAGTATCATGTTTACAGTGGAGACAGGATTTAAAGTGCCGTAACAGAAGCTTCAGGACAACACTGCGACTCTGGGATACATATGACATAAACATATTTTATCTTTCTCTCGTGAAAGTGGAGATAAGAGGAGGCATGCTGACGTCAGCACAAATAGATCAAATATAGCAGTGTCCTGTAGGGAGGCGGGGCAGGAGGCTGAGTAGGGAGGAGGGTTCAAAGGTTGGTCTTTGATTTGGGAAACGACCCAGATATTGAGCAATCCTGGTTGAAAGTGCTGAGCAGCTGTTACACATTTACTAAAAGACGGTTGGCAGGGAAGAAGCTCTTCCCTTCTTTAAGCTCTGTGCTGCTGTGGGGGATATTTAATTACAAAGCAGATCTGAAGAAGACAATCCAGGCCCCCCAACACGGCTGAGAGCCCAGCTCCGCCCAGCGCAGCACAAACCACACTGTATTTATAAGCTAACACTCAAAGCTGAGGCTCAACAGAGGAGCCGGAAGGATGGGAGCTCCTCTTTAAAGAGCAGAGCTCTGAGACGTTTGCCAAAAAAGCAGATGAAACAACGAGGCTTAAAGGAAAAAGGAAGAAGAAGAAAAAAAACCCTCTGCCAAAACTTGACACTCCGCAGACCGGATGAATGACACACTCAGGTTCTGTCTTTGTAAAAGCTCTTTAATCAAACTCAAAGTGAGGAAAAAGAAACAACAAACAGCAGGAACCAGTATTTATAATTGAATACCTACTTTGAGATGTGCTCCAGTGTTTTCCAAGATGAGAGTCAGCGTCGTCCTGATCTCTGCAGACCTCCAAACGTCAATATATGTTTCTTATACCCTCCACAACAACACATATAAGTGTAACCGTATTCTCATTCAGTTTGGTCACGTTAGGGCACAACAAGTACTTTTTAGAGCTCGGGAAAGATCATCGTTTGGGTTTAAATGGCTTCATAAAAGGCTAAAGGACCTTCGTCGTAATGGTTGAAATAATAAGGCGGTTACTTGGTTGACAGAAACCAATGTTGACTGTCGTTGGAAAACAGGAAGTGAACAGCGAGCTCCCGTGTTAAAGTCCCACATCTCGTTGTCTCATTCATCCACCCAGACCTCCTCTTTCTGCGGACTTTGACGTTTTATAACGACATCAGGCGTTGAACAATGAACAGATGTCGTTTTGGGGAATTTGCTTAAACTAGTGATTCTCTTGATTTTCTTGGGAGGACGGGGACATTTACTGGTGTCTATAACGTCTCTGGAGAGTTTTAAACATAAGCTATAATACTTTCTGGAACATGCCTCTGTGTACAGATCTCCCCACAGTTTCCAAAAGAATTGCTTCTACTCACAAACATTACCCAAGAACCTGACATCACTGCCCCTCTGAACTGAGGGGTACCTCAAGGCTGTGTCCTAGATCCTCGTCTATTTAGCATCGACATGCTGATTCCTCTGTGCCACAGAGCTTCATTGTTGTCCACACATGGTAGTTTATTTTGACTCAATACATCCTGCTACCCCAAATACTCACCAGAGCACCAAATGTAGTTTTATTCCATTTATTTTAAATGACACTATATATATTCGTAGTAAAGTCAAACAGATTTTTCTGATGATATTTGCATTTAAAAAAAAACATTTTCAGTCAGATCTTCAGATATTTTACCAGGAAACCTTAAAGTCGACCTTTCTGGACAAATCGTATTCATTTGTAGACAAAGTCAACATGCTCAGACACACTTTGTTGGTGTGTAGACTTCAGGGCTGAACAAAGATCTTGCTTGGCACCCAAAAATGTAGATCATCGAGATCTTCCCTTTTCACTTTTGCTATTTAAAAATAAAGAATGTGTTTTAAATGCGTGTAATCTTTGCAGTTCAGAAGCTGCCGATTTGTTGGGTGTTTTGTTGACATTGTCGACTCTTGTCTTGGCCTGGCAAATCTCTCCTGTGTGCTTTAACTTTAGACGATGTTTCCATCCGACAGATGCTGCAGCAGAGAGCGTCCTGTCGGTTTTATCTCCACACGTCTGATGTGATCAATATCAGACTTGCTCGGCTCCGTCTGCTGCGTAATAAAATTGTGGGACAGATAAGGTGCACGCTGCGTCAGCTCTATTGTAAAACTACCTCTCCAGCCAGCAAACAGTCCAGCCTGCTGCTCTCAGGTTATAAAGTATCAGCCTTGGATAAAAGGGATCGCCCCCCTGCCCTCCTCCCTCTGTGGCCTTTACTTCCTGCCAGCTCATTGACGTGGCAAATCCAGCGTCCCCCTCTGTTTACCTTCCAGCAGGGATATCCAGGCAACAGGGCCTCGGCTCTCGGCGCTGGCTGCTATATTTGGGCCTTCGCTCCGTAAACCTCTTTTCCAGATAAAGAGTCAACACAGCACCGCGTTCCTTTCTTGGTGCTCGCTGCTGGGAGTTCGCTGATTAATGGCACAGGAGCCTCCGCTTGGCTCGACGGCTAATTATAGAGAGTGCAGCTGCTGGGTTTGACCTGCCGTCGTCCCTCCACCACCCAACACACCACACACACCTTTCATATGTTTCCTTCCCTCCTTCTCCCTTTTCTTCTACTGCAGAAATTATTTTTATTTGGTAGCGACGAAAAACCGGCAGACATTGAATTTCCTGTCAGATTCATACATTCTGCATGATCTGTGATCAGATTTAAATCAAAACTTTGCCAATTTAACAAAGTATTTTAATAAGACATTTCATATTTAAGAAGTTTGGCTTCTTTTTTCAATGATATAAAGGGTTTTGTAGATGAAAACGTTCATTCAATTGCACACGTTTCATTCATATATTGCATTCAATCTTTAATTGCTGAAGTGACCAACATTTCCAGGTAAATTCAGTTGTATTAATGTTATTTTGTGTCAGTGGTGGAAAGTACATATACTCAAGTACGCTATTTAAGAACAATTTTGAGCTAGGCTACTTAGTTATGTTATTTTAGACTTCTACTTGACTACAATTGAGAGCAAACTATTGTACTTTGTATGCCATTATTTTCAGATTTGGATCAATACAACATTTTTTCCACAAATAAAATATGATGTACAGTATTGTTATAGGCGAAGCTACCCAGCAGTATGTAAATCATTAAAGGTCCAGTACAGTACAATAATGTATCAACAAACATAATCCAATATTATAATATATATTATTCTGAAGTTCTTCATAATGACAGTGTTTGTATTTTAATGAAGTAACATTTTGAATGCAGGGTTTGTTCTTGTCATTTCTCCAGTGTGGTATTACTACTTTAACTTAAGCACAAAGTCTGAGTACTTCTTCCACCGCGGGTTTCGTTAGAGCATTAGAGGCTCCCTTCTTCTAAATATAGCGTATGTTTTTAGGCAATTGTGGTATTAAAAAGTACAGTTATTTACAATCTCAGTAAAAGGAGGAATCTATCAGTACAGGCATTTGTATTGACCGAGCACACACTGGGTTAGTGTGTGTGGAGGGCGTGTGGGGTCTTTAAAGCTCCAGGGCTGATTTGTGAAAGTGCTGACGTGGTGGGGGCCAGGCCGGCCATTGTGTGACTACAGCATGTTCTGCTTGAGCCGGGGTCGTTTTCCATGCGGGGGCTGACTGACCTTTTTAACAGCGTTTGGATTTGGACACACTCCAGATGAAGAGAGGCTCCGGGCTCTGCCTGTATGAGCTGCTCGTTTGGACACAATGACCCAGGGGCACAGGGTAAACATAAGCTCACCCCACCCTAAACCCTGAAGCCAGCACAGCAGAGCAGCAGGGGGGGGGGGGGGATTATGAGCACTTGTTGCTTAGGTTTAGCAGCATGGTGGTCACGTGACGCCAGAGAACTGTACAGCTGGCAGTGAGCTCTTTACTTCCATAGAAGTAGCATTAAAGTAAAGACACTCCACTAAAGTAAAAGGCATTCAAACCTTTACTCAAGTAAAAGTATAAGTGTTATCAGCAGAATGAAAGTATTAAAGTAAAACCTTCATTGACAAGCCCTCACGGTCACCTCTCGTGGAATAAAGTGGTATTACAGGACGGTTAGCCGGTTAGCATGCATCAGTAGCCATCTCTGCAACGCAACACACAGACGTCTTTGACACAACGTCAACACTGTAACCTCTTCACATTCTGTTGGTGTTGGTTCATTTTTATGTTTTAAACCCGCCAAATATATGAACACGCAGAAGGAGGCGTGCATCTACTCATGTACGAGAGGGTCGTGCAGCGCGAAATGCTAAAATGAAAGGCATTCTTGCTGTAATGTTAGCTAGCTCGGGTTAGCTAAGGAGAACCTCCAGTAGGGAATGTTTGTACTAAATTTCACGGCGGTATTTGTTTGGATTTTTCTGTCTGGACCGACACTGTAGTATATTCACCGACCTATCAGTAGGTGAATATTTAAGACACGCACATGTATGTTAAAATGTCCGGTGTATTATCAGTCTATGATTATAAGCCACAAACAGCAGAAACTTTGTTTTAAATCCTCAGTTTCTTCCTCACGACACGAACAACAGTGAGTTTGTTTACATGCACACTGCTGATATTAACCTGATACTCGTGTGCAAGTTCATAACAAAGGATTCTTCCAACAACCCAATGATGTCCTGCGTGTGCAGTAACATCCAGGACGCCATCAGGGACCATTTGGCAGCAAAGCTTCCTGTACAATATAATCCTTTAAATTTACCATGAACTCCGATTTTTGTGAAAATTAAGAAGTTTTAAACCGAAATGAACGCGTCACTTTTTATACGTTTTTGCTCCTTTAGTGTAGTCCTCTAACATAGCTGCACAAGAGGATATTTAACTTTAGTTTAATACTTATAGTACTACTTGTGTTTGTATACTTTTTGTACATCTGAAAATGTTTCCTGCAGAAACTTTCACGACATGGTGGAACAACACATAACTTTTACAAACTGGATAATCCTCCGGTAGTTTCCCACCTTATTAAGTGCGCAATAAATGAAACACGGCCACCATGGGAATAAGGTCAATCAGGGTACATTTTAAATGAATCATTCCGTGTTAAATATCAGCGTGAAGCTGCAGCCAGTTGTTATGAAATCACGTAGTATTTTCAGTGTTTTCATCATGTTGTTGTTGGCAGCGTTCACGGAGGTGAGAACAGCTGAGCTTTGTTGTTCCTGCTTGCTGTGTGTGTTTGCTGTTCAAGACGTGTTTCCTCCAGCCCCATCCTGCACTTCAGAGTCAGGAAAGAGGAGGAGGTGGTGGTAAGCTTTGGGCAAGGGACAGCTGAACAAACAGAGGGAACAGAGAGAGAGAGAGAGAGAGAGAGAGAGGGAGGAACAGGAGGGGGGAGAAACCCTGAGTTTTTCTCTGAGTGTGCCACGTAATTTGAGCAAACCCATTAATCTCGGGCCACTGGCTCTTCTGGCCTTCTGGGTGTTGAGTTTCGGTGACAGATGAAGAGAAATGAGCTGGCTCGGCTGGAATCTGAGGCCGACCTCACGCCAAAGATGAACCGGCTGGAGAAGCAGAGGGCGGAGGTCTGGATGTGCTTTAGATTGGCCGTCTGATTGGCTGGCAGACATCAAAAGGAGCAGACCGACATTTTATCCAATCGGAGACTTTTTGTCGTTTGTTTAAAAGGAATGTGAAAGTGAAAACTGAGGAAATCAGTCGTCTTCCTTTTCAATAAAGAACAATAACACTGAAATCAAAGTATCTTGTTCTTTGCAGGGGGAGCTCTCGGCCCCCGTTAAGGACCGCTGGTGATCCCCAAACACCGAAAGCTACAAGTCTTTACTCTCAAGGTCAACTTACTCGCTTTTCAACTGCATCTCAGAGTCTTCATCACGCTCTGATTCACAGAAGAAGCTCCACCAAAAAGCTAGGAGTGGATTTCCAAGGTCAACAATGTTCCTTTCGCTCAGAAGCGTCGTTAATGGCGATAAAGTGATGAACTGCTCCGTTGCTTTATGTTTTGAAATCTGTCGACTCAGTTCCTGATTTAAAATCTAAACATTGTCTGTTGTAGACGGAGCTCAGGTCCAAACATGGTCGTTCACCGAGCTGCAGAACACGGACAGTTACATGAACGAGAAGCTCATTAGACAGAAAGATATTAATGCGAGGAGTGTTTGGCCTTTGTTACATTTCCTTCACGAGTCATTTATCCAACAGCTGTAGTTTAGTGTCTGCAGAAACGTTTTACATTCAAAACAGACCATAAAAACGTGTCAGGACACGTTCGTCGATAGTTAAACATGGTCATGACTATAAAATGTTAAAGGAGATCCTTTCCTTTCTTTTGATAATCAAACGTAACTTTTACTGCAAGTAACTCTTTACTTTGGCACATTTACTTTCAGGATTTAACAGCAGGTCCTACTTATCCATTTGTTTTTCTTTAACTAAAAAAGGATTAAAAGTACTTTTATTCCCCGTCACTGCATTTAATTAACAGTAAAGTATCCCAACACTTCTATTATCTAAATAACTTAAGTATTCATTCATCTTAAATGGTGTGTGGAGTTCAGAACCCACATTATGTGTTGAAAATGATGCCTGCCAGTTTAAATTAGAGTCAAGAAGTTTAAAAACCTCCTCGTGTCTGTTACAACGGAGAGCAAGAGGAATTTCATCAATGGAAAAAAGCATTACATAATGAAAAGCATGCTGATCTGTTAAGTCTGTGACCTAGACTGATCTAATCTCACCGGCTCACCAAGAGACCAAAACATTGGAAAACTTCTCAAAGGCTATTTTAGTGGTAAACTAAAGATTCATGCATCGGTGCGTAATGTCTTCCAGTAATTCTTTAATCTATAAAAATGCTTCAAATGCTTGTTTTTTCCCCAAAAGAGCGATTTAGTTTATGACATAAAGGAAACTAAGCAATAGTTTAGATTTCTGCTTGAAATCTGACGAAAACAAAGTTTAAAATGTGTTTATATTTCCAAAGCTAAATGGAGAAACATATTTTTGATGTAAAAAGAAAAGTCCTCTCCGATGCATTCACTGTCTGAGTAATACAACTCGAGCAACAAACCCCGCAGCCTCGTGTGCACAGGCGACAGTGCAACGTACAAGTCTTCAAAAATAATAAAAAGTAAGTTTTAACTTTTAAATGCACCGTGAAATGTGTCAGCTTGAGGTCTGAGCGGTGAACCTGCAGCACACAGCCGGTCTGTGGAGCCAGGAAAGGGTTAAACTTTTCTCCTGGCCGCTGCTCTGAATGGCGGCTGAAAGCGACAGGGGCCCCGGCATAAACACACACAGGCCCCCATTCATCCGCTCGCTGTGTGATCAACCTTGAACAGTGGAAGGCGTGTTATTGCAGCAGAGAGGGGGAGGAGACCAAAGAAGAGGAAGGAGGTGTGTGTGTGTGTGGGGGGGGGAGGGGGGGGGGGGACTGTGACTCAGGAATTCCACCGAGGATCACGTGACCCCTGAGCAAGGCATTTATATCCTCCCTCGGAGGTAGGGGCCCCTCTCAGTGTTATTTTTCTCCCTGAAGCACCCAAACGTGACGAATATCCACAAGTGACCCAATCATGTCGAAATATCAACTTTAAAATAACTGAAGAAACAAAAATAAGCCAAACGTGTGTGTGATGAGCAAACAAACAGGACTTAAGCTAAATCCTCTGTGACAGGAGACGGTTCTGTCAGATGAAGGAGCTTTGCTGTGGAACTCGGAGCCCGTTTGGAAACGTTCCCCGGGGGCCAAAACAGAGCCCAGAGGCGCCTCTGTCATCCTGACAGCGTGACAGAGCGAGTTAAGTGGAAAAACCGGTGACGAGCCGCTCGCTCGGCTCCCATCGTTACGGCCTCAGCGGACCGCTCATGACCTCACGTCTCCTGTATGCTTTCACTGAAATCAGGGCGTGGGATCAGTCAACAACGGCCCTGATCTGCTGCCAGGGTTTGTTCTTAAAGAAGTAAGAAGGCTGATGAGCTGTCAGGTTGATTCTGCGCCATGAGGGAGTGGAAGTCAGCAACATGGGGAAGAAGAAAAAATTAAAATCTAGATCCAAACATGCCAACGCTGAAGAAACATATTGTCAGGACATGTCAAGCATTTTGACACCACGGACGCGTCAACAAATGCCTCGCGTTTCCACGGCAGACTATTTTTAGGCCCTTCTTATCGCCCAACGCTTGCAGGACACGAGGCTCAGCAGCGAGCGACCTCGGCTCGCCTACGTGTGATTTACTGTACAAAACGTTTATGCAACACACTTCTACCCTGGCCTTCACCCCCCCCCCTCCCTCCCTCCCTCCCTCCCTCCTTCTCCACATCCCTCTATCTCTCTCTCTCTCTCTCCTCGACTTTTCTTCCACCCACTCTTCCCTGGAAGCCGGTTTGTTCCTGTTGGAAGGCATTGCATCATGGCTGAATCACAAATCGGGCCATGACTCTCCAACCAACTCCTGGCTCACTGATTATGGAAAATAAGCAAACCAGAGACACTAAAGGTATTATTACAAGGTCTGAAACTGTATTTGGCAAGTTCTTTTCTTAAACAAGTGCATACATGTACAGCTAGAAGCATTTTTTCTTTGTTTTTTTTATTTATTTTTTTGCCAAGTGCTCAGATTAGTCACATTCTATGTTTGACAGGACTGTCTCCAGACTTAAAGTACACCAACAGATTGAAAAGCAACAAGTGTGATGGGGGGGGGGGGGGGGAGCCTGTTATGAAGAGTACATACCTTTTCATCTTCAAAAATATAGAAACACAATGTATTGAAAAAGAAAAATCAAAAAGAATTATACAGCCATGTTTACGAAGTATACACTTCCCTTGTGTCCAATATGTACATGTCCGTCAGTCTCTCGGGGCTTGCTGGATGATTTATACTTGGGGGGGTGTGTGTTACTTTATGTCCTGCTGCTTTTGCCGTAGTCGGATTACAAAAGGAAAAGAGTTCAAGAAAAACAGCTGGTGAACATTTTTAAGGGTCCCTCTCCTTTTTTACCTTTATGTCCCCAGCCAAAATGGTGGCTATTTCCCCCTGCATGAAGGCCCAGGGTACGTTGGAGCCGACCAGCGGGCACCTCTCACCGCTGGGGCAGTACACCTCACCGGTGGCACCCTGCTGCTTGATGCTCTCCCGGGAGCAGGGGAAGCAGAACTTGTGTGAGGGCACCGACGGGCACTGGACGAAGTGAGTGTCTTCCAGCCGCTCGTGGCACAGAGTGCAGCACAGCGGCACGCTGCCAGGCGGCACAGAAGAGTCTGGGGTGTTCTGCAGTGGCGGTGCGTGGGGGTCCATGCCCCCGGGCAAGTGTGGACCAGAGGGGTTGGCACTAACAGGCCCCTCCCTCTGGGCCAGCCTCCTCTGCGAGGCCGAGGATGGTGACAGGGGGCTGCCGCTGTTCCGCCGTGCGCCGGCTGTGGTGGAGTGTACCTGGTTGCCGTCCTTCGGTGAGCCTGTGCTGCCTGCGTTATCGGTGGCGAGGATGAGCGCCGCCATGGGGGATTGGCCGTTCTGCGCTGTGGCGGCCTCAGGGGGCGTGGTGCGGGAGTGGGGGGAGATGGTGGAGGGGGGAGCGGATGAGAAGCCTGGAAGGGCGGCTGGGGGCATCTTCAGGATCTCAGAGGGCGAGGGGAGCCAAGGTTGCCCCTCACCACCGTTCATCTTGGGGGCGCTGCCCTCACCGTCTGGCTCTGGGGAGGCCTTCCTCTTCATGCTCCGTGGGTGCTTCCCCCTGTCTGTGGAAGAGGAAGAGGAAGGGTTAACACAACCGCACTACACACAAACACTCCAGCATGCTGCTTTGTGAATAATAAAAGCACAGGAAATTTCTCAGCACACAGTGAATAACGCTTTGTTTATATCACTGCTGTTCTTTGCCAAACCTCCGCGTGCACAAAAGGTGAACGGGGCCGTTTCAGCAGCGTGGCATTACCAAGCATGTCGGTTTTAAAAACGCACGTCAGCACCGTGCGTAAAATGTGCTGACACATAATATCAGTGCTGTTAAGTTCCTGTTTTCATGGCGCATGCCAATTCAAAAATATTCCATTGCTGGCAAAACAAACAAAAAACACAACAGAAATAGCCGAATACCTGGTTTTGAGGAAGTGGCACTCGTTTCATATCCCATCACCCGCTGCATGGCGGCGTGGTCCTTTTTAAACCTGCTGTCGAAAGTAGTGCAGCGCCATCAGGTCCCTCACTGTTTTGCCTTTGCCTATCCACTCCTTGTGGCTGTCAGACATGTCCGACAGGCTGTCCGGCCTGTGTTTGTCTTTCATCTCCTCCATACGCTTGCCGTGCTCCCCGGGGCCAGGCGCGGCCAGAACCCCGGCCAGACCCATCTGAGTCGGGCGGCCGTTAAGCGGATGTATGGTCGGAATGCCGCCGTTCACCAAAGGCACCAGGTTGGGAGGAACCGTGCTAGTCCTGCGGGGGTTTGGGCTTTGGCGGTTCAGCTCCGGAGGATCGTCGGGTTTTGGAAATCCGTTCGGCAATGAGAGTCCGTTAGCCTGCCTGCCTGTCTGGTACTCCGGTCCCAGCCGGGGCGGCCGGTCAGACAGCGGGTAGCGGTCCAACGGCTGCGGCGGACGGGAGCCCGGGTCTCCAGCCGAGTGGTTGAGCTCCTTCCCGGCGTGGTGGGACTTTCCAGGGCCCGGAGAGCGACCGTCCTGGAAGCCGTGTGCTCTCTTCAGCTGCCGGGCAGTCTCGATGACAAATTCAATCCGGTCTGCCCCCTCGTAGTTGACACATCCACGACAAACAGCCTTCGGTAAAATCCCAGATCATCGCCCACGGCATGCGGGGCAAGTCGCACAGATAGCAGGACTGCCTTCTGGAGGCAGCGACCGCCGCGGAGGACATGTTGTAACCCCGGAGCGAATGCACAACTCTCTCCAAAATGTCGGTCAGTTTGTTTACGTCACTGGAAGGAAGAAATACTCAACAATTATAATAAAAATGTTGTATTTTCCCTCAGAAAACAGCAGAGTCACACCAACTGGAGTTCATGGTAGTTGTGTCCTTTGCCTCGGCGCGCCTCCGTCTGAAGCTCGCGCTTACAATTCAGCTCGAGCTCTCAATGTAAGGCCGTGACGTCAGCGCCGACACTACGCTCGTGCTCCGGGGTTCTATTTACTGGATTCTTCGACGACCCCTCGGGCGCATGCTCACCGTTTCTCTATCTTTATCCGGAGAGCTTACACCCAAAGATCGTGTGAGCAGAGGCATCACTCTGGCAAGAAGCACAGATAGAAAATAAAACACAATTCAAATATGAAGCAACATCTGTTGGCAGTTTTACAAGTCACTGTGCACATTTAGCACAGGCCAACAACTTTAATTACGAGTATTAATCCAAAATATAAATCAATACATTATGATGTATTGTTATGGCAGTATAAAATGTACTTAAAATTGGCCAATTAGTTCAATAATAAAATAGTACTTTTACTTTTTTATTATTTAGTACCCTCCATTGTAATGCTAATACTTATATACTTTTAATTAAATACCATTTTGAATGCAGGACTTTTACTTTAATTGAGTATTTCTACACTGTTTTATTATCTTCCACCACTGCAGCTAAAAGTGTGAACACATGCACATACAAGTGTAAGTGTAAACAAACATATACAAAGTTAATGTATAAGGAACAAAAACTTATAAGCCTACAAAACCTTTCAAAGGCTGGTAGAAAATGCTGAAAGTGACTCCTCCAGTCACTGAGTTGTATGTAGGTTGAGAAGAATTACAACAATTTACCCAAACAGAATTAGTTTGCTGAGCTTCTAATGTAATTTAGCAAAGGGACCAGCGTCTAACAGATTAGTGGTTACTGCTATCAAGGACTTCTTGTCATGCAACGGCTCACATAAGACAGTTAAGCGTTGTTATGAATCCCGCAGCTTTTTTTGCGTTAGGATTATTGGCCAGGCGTCCATGCTCGTGTGAGGTACAGGTAACCCAATTTGTTCAAGTCCTATGTCCTGACAAATGGGCTTTCCTGACCCTAAACACTCAAGGTCAAGACTTAATCATTTACACGACTGTGAAAGCTGACAGTTGCTCTGGTACGCTAGGTTAGCCAAATACTAAATACTTTATCTGCAGATCTTTTCCATGCTGACTAGCACGCCAAGTGTGTTGGGCTAATGTTTCAGTAGCTAATATGGATCTAATGAATCCAGGCCCGAGCTGCACAATAACACTGATACTGGGTTGTGCTATTGCTATAATCCCTCCATGTTCATAGACCTGGGACAAAAGGAGCCTTTTAGTAATGACATTTACATTCAAATTAAGACATTTTGATTGCATTTGAAGCAGATTGTTAAGAAGTGAAACCAAATACAAACAGAATACCTATTTTTAAGTATATTTAAAAAAGAAACACTTCGTTCTATTTCCACTGAAAAGTAAAACGGGCATTATTGAAAACATTTAAAGTCAATGTCCTACCTTCATACTTTGTGGTCCAAAATGGATCCCTGGAATTGGAGGCAGAGTGAGAGCTCCTCGTGCTCTCTCCTCCTCTCTGCCCACAGGGAACCAAAGAGGTTTTTATAAATACCAAAACCCTGAGCAGGGAGTTCAGCTGACAGCCCACACACGCTCATTTAAGAGTTCAACAAGTGCTGTAACCACATGCTTTATTTTGAAAACCAAAAATAAAATATAAACTTGCTTTCCATTCAGAGCACATGCCAAACATTTAAATAATACATTTAACTCAGTATGTGAAAATGTTTGCCTGAATTGTAAAACCAAAAACCTCTCATGCAGAATGAAAGCAACACGTGTGTTGAAGCTGTTCAGCCTGCAGGCTCAGCTCGGCTGCTGCACGGCTGCATGTTCAATCCCTCTGTTGCATACCAGGCACCCGTGACGTCACAGAGCCGACAGCCAATCACAGAATTCCGCTGTTGTTACCAAGCAAAATGCATCAAGCTGCTTCTGAACTGAGCTGACTGTATGCTGAGGACAAACTGGGACCTGCACACTAAACATAAAACCAGTTCTGGATCCCTCTGCAAACATCCTGCTAACAGGACACACGTTGATCTAAATGTATGTCACAGTTTGAATACGTTTACGCTGAAGTGGGTCAAATCTCTGAGACACAACAATAATTACTATGGAGTGCAACTTTTTTATCTTGAGTGTAGGATATATTAATTTTATTATTTATTTTATTTAAAAGTGACTATGCACAGTTGAAAACATAAAGGTCACCATTTGATGCACTCTACCAGATTATAGCTTTAAGCTAATTAGCATGTGTAGTCCCTTAGCAGGTCAAAACAAAGAAAGCACAATAACAAACAGTTTCAGTGTAAAAACAGGAAGATGCAAGACACACAATACAAAGCTACACACAATTTGCAGTTTTGGTCTCTTTAGTCTTTTTATCATAGTAGGACTGAAGCTTTTATTCTCTCAATGTAGAATTTTAGGATTACTGAATAAAAACATGTAGCTTTTAAAAATGTTTCTATAAAAATATGTTGCAAATCTCTTTCTCTTCAAGTCATTTTGTTGGAAATTGAGACTTTATTTATTTGTTGTTAATGTTTTGTGCATTGTGTGGCAGCATTGCAAACCTGTTTATCTGCAAACATCCTGTGACAGTATATTTGGACATTAACCGACAGTCTGTCCATTTGCTCAGTCTATTGACCTTTAAATCAAACAGTAGAGGCTGGACGGTCCGTTTTCTGTGCTTGAGCAACAAAATAAATAAATTTTCAGTCCTAGTAAAAGACGATCCCAGACGCATATAAAATTCAGAAAATTAATTCAGGGACAGAAGCTTCCGACTGATGTGTTAATGCTGATGTCTGGCCAGCAGTGAGTCAGCAGCTTCATCTCTTACTCACAGCCTGTATCGCTGCTCTCGGCTGGACGTGGCCGAGCATCCGCAGCATCATGACATCGCCCGCCTCCTTCGCCCCGTCAGCTAGAGAGGGAGAGGAAGTGAGAGGGAAGAGGTGACCTGGTAAACAATGCGTCCTGTTTTTCCAGCGACGCCTCAGCCATCTGCAGGCAAATGTGCAGGAGCAGAGAGCTGTTTGCATCCTGCACGGTGTTCGCACATGAGCTGAGGAGAGGGAGAAGGAAAGAGGTGAAATACAGCAGAGCTACATGAAGTCTTCTCCTCAAACACAAACACTGTGATACTGAAGAATTCAGTGCATCATAGTTACATAGAGTTTCATCAGTCGGACTCCCCGAGCTCTGTTGTGCTTGTCACATGTCTACGGCCCAAAGCTATTAACCACCAGATCCAAATGTTGATTTAAATAAGGCCTAGTCCACACGTACACGGGTGTTTTTGTAAACCTTTTCTACCCTTTTTGGCCTTTTCTTCCGCACAGAAACAATGTTCTGTGTCACTAAAAAGCTTTTGTAAAACCCCGGACAGAGGGAAGACAGAGTTTTTGGTTCGTAACTTTTTACATGTTTACACATAAAGGTACGATTACTGATCAAATGATCAAGCACTCCCACGACACAGACCCCATCGTCGCCAAGGTCGCCGGTGTGTGTGTGTGTGTGTGTTTGTGTGTATATGTGTGTGTGCGTGGCCCAAGCTGTTTTTTCTTTACAAAAATACCTGTGTACGTGTGGTCTTGACAAATGACACATCTATGCTAACATGCTAAACTAAGTTGGTAACCACTATACATGCTAAATAGCAGCATGTTAGCATTGTGACTGTGAGCATGTTAGCATACGGACGTCAGCTACACAGAGCTGCTAGCTTGGCCGTCGGAATGCATTACTTGCTAACTACGAGTGCATATTACAACACGTTGGTCACCCGCTGTGTTAGCGTTGATGTGTCGGAAGGAAATATTTATTAATGCATGCCAAGTGGGAGTCACGCGAAATGTTTCCAAACTGCAAAACGATGTTATCTGAAACCGATTTGACGTCGGTGAAGTCATGGTATATCACTGGTGTTATTGATATGGATCATTAATATTTTACAGGTGCTCGATGGCGCTAGTCATCTTAGCAAGACTTGACTCAGATTCAAACTCAAGACCAGACTCAGACTTCCATATCGTGATTGACCAAGTATTTTCATGTGTTAGTAACAGAGTGGGTATTTAATTAGACAACACGAGAGCAGGAGCCGAGCTGGACCAGGTCGCTCTCTTGACGTTGTGGCCACAGTTGGAACTGCAGGTCATGTGACACCCCGGAGAGACATGATGCCGAACAAGACGTCATTTAAAATATAGTATTAAATATATTGAAGTTACAGTTTGAATTAGAATAATTCATGTAGCAGTTGAAGAATTATTTTGAATTTACATTTTTCACTTTTTATTACATTCATGCTGCATAGAGTATCTTTGTGTGACGGTAAAAAATACATCATGGCTGCTGGTTGTCTCTGAAGCTTTTCTCCTCATGACCCTTTACAACCTGCAGATTTACCCACACACCCCCCCCCCCCCCCCCCTAATCCACTCAGTCAGCTGACTGATCATCCTGTCGCTGCCTCCCACAGCGTGGCGGGGAGGGGGGAAATCCTTCATGTGATTTCACTTCCCAAATGGAAACACAAACAAGAACTGACAGCACGGACGACATTTCCCACATAATTCACTCAGCACTTAAATTCATACAAAACACAGACGGGAGGTGTTATTTTAACATTTTGAGCTCAGGATCTCTGTGTTACATCAGAATTCACTCACTCATCAACAGGTACAGCAAACACAGAGGGATCTGAGACACTGCTGCAGAGACACGGTAAATACATATCTACGGCAGTTTAAACCTTTTACACTACTTAGGACAAACAAAACTGCTCACCACTAGAAGGAGTTTCACTTGATGAATACGTATTAGTGTTATATAAACAGGGAAAATCTTCTTTGTTAAAGCAGCAAAATACTGAAATCTCCTCTTAGCTCTGTGTTGATGTTCTGAACCTCACTTCTGTCCTCTTTAGGCCTCAGTGGCTTCAAACCCAAATCCGTGTTTCCACACCTGCATTTCTTATTGAATTGAAACCAACGCAGGCTTTGTGTCTTTGTCGTGTCTAATTGTTGCATCTTTCCATTGATATAAAAACTTCTCTTTGCTTCCTTTCTGAACTCTTAATCAGTGTTTAAAACATCTGTTCAGGAGTCACAATCTGCTATTTCTCTAAACAAACAATCTGACAACGACAGCCTCTTAAAGCAAGTGATTGGCCGCTGCTTTTTATGTTCACAACAAAACACAAATGACGCTAAAGACAAAGTATTGAGGGCGGCAGTGGGATGCAGGAAATGTAGAAATACTTGTTCCTTGAGTCGGAAGAACTCCGTTTGAAGCATCCTGAGACCTTTACAGTGCTATATTAGTATTGCACTCACTGTATTATATACAGAACCAAACCTTCCTGAGACCGTGTCAGACTGTAAACGGGTCGCAGGATGTAAGACGCTACAAGCTAATGAAGCTCTGTCAGTCGAGTGTGTTTTTGCCTGATCAGCGGGGTCTTTAAATAGCCTCCCCGTAGGCCACTTAGATGGGAGATTTGCAGACTTGGCTTCATGTCTGCAGGGGTCGACCCAGTCAGTTTATTCAGCTTAGCAGTTTCACATGGGGGAGGAAGTCTCCACGATGGGAAAACAGCCGCGGGAAAAGGCAAGAGCTGGGAGGTGACGCTGAGGTCAAACTGGAGCTCCAGGAATGATTAACCGTTTACAGTCACAGAACTCACGCCGACTGATAATATCCTTCACTTCCTCCATCAGCAGATTCCCGTGAAATGCTGTCAATGCTTCCTCAAACCTGCAGAAAACTGTTTGCAAGTTAGTTACTTATTGAGTTGATGTGTTAATTATGAGCGTGCCAGAGAGATAAACAACTCATTATAAAGCTCCGTGAAGCAGAGTCGTTTTCATTATAAATATATATCTCTTATTGCCCCTTATTTCCTTTTGATAAGAGCTGTTCAAAGTCTTAAAATGCTAAGGAAAGGAGCTCCAATGCTTCCTTTTTTTAATCTCCTTTAGCGTAGGGAACACTGGACCATCCTTCACCAAAGGAAAGGAGATCATGCCGTCCCACAATGCCTTGCGGTGAGCAACATTTATAGCATTTCTAACATTGAAAACATCCTTCTGAGGAGGAGTGATTCTGCTTTGGACAGTAATCCTGACTTGAATTGTGCAGCATTGAGTTAGTCACTGTAATCCCTTTCTATGTGTTATAAATAAAGTTAAGGTGCAGTCGGCTTCTCTCAGCACTGCAGTCGTCTTTTCCTTCACCTCTTGATGTTTTCCATCGTTTTGAAAAGACATAGTACGCAATATTTTCACTGTTCAACCGCAGCGCTGCTTTTCTGTTCAGTCTTTGTCCTTGGTTTTATTCTCTGATGTTCCTTTTAGCCTTGCCACGACTGAACCTTGTATTAAAGTTATTTCTTTAAGTTCCCGCCGCCTGCTGCCTCTTCATGGCTCCCGTGTACGAAAACAGCTTTATAAAGAAATGCTTTTGAACTCAAACCAATCCAAGGATGTTACAGCAGCACATTAACGAACACGGTGTCACAACATCACATATGAGTGTAATGTTTGGTGCGTCCTGACACTTGTGAACAAGTGAATGCTTTGCCCTGATAGTGAGAATACAGGAATAGACACCAACAATGATAACGATTCCTCCTCTTGGTAGCATGAAGATCAACAGCAAATATCACACATGTCTGTCCAGCAGTTGCTGAGATGTTTCACTCCAGACCAAAGTGTTCGTACGTTTGTCCACATAATTAGCAGCTGTCGGCTGATTTGGGTTCGTTAAGGAGGTGACACTCAGATCTCCTTCAGAATGTAAAGACGTTGGCAGATCTCTCAGTCTGTGCTGACAGACATCATTAATTTCCCAAAGCTAGTAAATACCATTTTCAAACGGCTTTTCATTAAACATTGTGTTTAGAGTCGATCCCACTGGGACTGCGTGAGCTAATCTGTGTCTCTGTTTGAATTCGAGGCCAATTCTTAATTATCTGGGCCGCTGACAGTTGCATCCGATTGAGGCGAGATAAAACAGAAATATGTAAAAACAAATGCCCTGAATGCATCATATGTTCAACATCAACAAAGCCTGTTCTCTGTGTGCAGCGAGGTTTCATTTACCAAACACTCTGTTTAAAAATTAAACCCATTTTAACACATGAAAGCTGAAACTACAAAGCTATTTGCTCAATTATTAAGAGCCCCCCCCCCCCCCAGCAAAGCCTCTCTGACTCACTGACTCATGAGGAGGCTTGACTGTAAACACAACAAGTTACCTTCTTTTGTCTGTTTCAACTCATTAAATGTTGCATGTCCTGTGACTATCAGGAGATTTCTGCTGATGACACTGATGTTTTTAATGTAAAATAACAGAAACTCTGACGTCTTAATGTCACTAAAGTTACTCTCTTATCACTTTATTCCTGAATATGTGATTTGTTATACAAGTCTCTAAAATATATGAATTCATTTACTTTTTCAATAACTTTCTCTAATTTGTAAGTAATACATGGCCAGGCTAACAGGCTAACAGGCTAAATGCTAACGTCGTCTTGCTAACATGCTGATGTTTTGCAGGTATTTGATCATAAACCAAAGTACTGAGCGTGACGAGGGCAGCAGGGGAAAAGTAAATGGATCAAATGAACGTCTGCACAAAGTGGTAGTTTCCTAGGATTGCGAAGGCATGACCCGCCGTACTCTTAGCCCCCTGCAGGTTGTATTGCGTTCCTTCTGGGTAACCCCCCCCCTCACCACCCAGCAGATGTGTTGTGTTTCCTCCTGTCTGTGGAGGGTAAACAGAGGCTGGGCGATGCACTTTAATCTCCTCACTTATCAGCACATAACTTTATTGTCAGGATATTACCAGTAATGAACTGCTTCCTGTTTACTGGGACGCCGCTGTTGCTTTCCTCTTCTACTTCTTCTCTTCCAGCTGCAGGACTGTTTGGCAGGAGACCAACAACAGTCTGTTTACCATTTCTACAAACACATCTCCATCTCATTTACATGCCGGGAGCCTCTTCACAGAGGCAGCCGGGCCTCTCTGCGCAGTAAAAGCTCCTGCCGGGAAACGTTCTCTTCAGATGGACGAATCTACCTTCGAGACATACAGACTCAGGAAATGACTCACTGATCTATTGATAGACCTGCACGCAAATTAAAATCAATAAGTGCTGGGAACAGATAAAGGCTTCCAGACCTTTCAGTGATGCAAAGAGGTTTGGTTTTGTGTTCATTGATGGCTGTGTTTCTGTCGATCAGGGCTTTGCAGATTGGGGATGTCGTTTCCTACATAGCTCGCTAGCTACATAGCTACAGCCATGAAAAATAGCAAGACTGTAAGTCAACTTGCAGAAACAATAAATCAATAACAATTTAATTGGATTTGGACATGTTACCACAGCTTCTATGTTGACCGTAGCAAGCTAGCTAGCCAACACATGCAACAAAGAGCTAACTGTCTGAATGAACGGCATTTCCACCACACAACTTTATTTACCGTTGAGCGTCACAGTATCTGCAAACAGTAACTGGTTTGGCTTTTTTGTCACTTTCTTTTGTTATTTGCGTAGCATTTTAATATTCCATTATCACAGATCACACATTTGCCTTAAGGAGGTTGTCTGTACACCCTCAACCCTTAGACCCTCCATGTCTTTGTCGACACTGCAGACTGCAGGAGCCGCCATTTTGGCCGTTCCCTCCCCCTCAAATCACGCCGAAATACATCACCCGCCGCAGCATTTATAAAATGGACGGCCAAGTCAAATAAACCCGGGGAAAAACACTTTTGGACGCCTCGCATCTGGAATTGGAGGTGTGGTGATGTCACTGGGGGCGAAGTGAGGGGACAAGAGAAAAACAACAAGGCTCTCTTTTTCCCTTCGCCCCCCCCCCCCTTCCCGTCCTAATCCTCTTTGCAGGCCTGCAGGGAAAGGTCGGCCAGCTGCCAAGGCAAGGGATGATGGGAAAATGTGGCGGCTGCCAAGCGGGAGCGGTGGTGGCAGTGGCGGCGGCGGCGTTGTGGCACACAGCTTTGTTCTGCCAGAGGCCTCGATTCAGACTCTGAGCTTCATGGTTGGACTGAACCGTCGCCAGACTGAAGACCCTCCCACCCAACCTCGCTCGCCCCTCCCTTTCTCCCTCTTTTGTTTACACACTTTAACTCTCTGTCACACAGGCACACACACGTTTTGACACAAACATAAAAAAACCTCTCTTTTTCTTTCCATGAGCTCTCTTACTCGTTCACTGCGGCTCAGTGCCAAATACTTCCTGCCAAACATCCGTCAGTTGCCATGGCGGCAGAGAGAGAGAGAGGAACCAAGAGGGAGAGAGGGAGAGGGGAGCATCAAAGCGAGCCAAAAATAATGACTCACTCCTGGAGCCAGATGTGCCACATCTGCAGCCATGATTCTGTGCGTGTGTGTGTGTGTGTGTGTGTGTGTGTGTGTGTGTGTGTGTGTGTGTGTGCGTGTGTGTGTGTGTGTGGTAATAGGGGGTTGCCAGTTTTGGAGGGGGATGGGGGTCACACAGGGAGGACAGGGCTTGAGTCTAACCTGCGTTTGCAAATAAACTGTCGGGAGGCGGGAGCAGCTCAGGCCTCCGGAGGGGAAATGATCGGAATTTCCCTGGAAGAAACAAATGTTTTTTTGAAGAAAAAAAAAGAGAAGGAAAGCTTAAAAAGCAGATGGGAGGAGAAGCTCCGTGCCTGGGAATCAGCCTTGTTACAGAAGTTGACATGACGATGATGATGATGATGGCAGATTGGAGCCGTCCAGCAGCTCGTAATTCTTCATTCACTCACTCTTGACGTAGGAAAACTGGGGTTAAAGGTTTTAAGAGAACGTGTCGCTCTCTTGCATCAGTGTCTCAGAACCGCCGACAACCATCAGAGTTACGTTTGGATTCCAGCTGTTATTTTTCATTCTTGGTTTGCTGAATCTCGTCCTGTTCTGTCTTGTGTTCATTTGTGTTTCCACATTCGGCAGCACGTGTGACACGAGGAGATGCTGTGAGCCTGTTGTGTTGATGTTCCTCTTGTTTCTCTTTGTTGTGGATGTTTGGAGCCTCAGCAGAGTCTAAAGGTTTTCCTGAAGTTAACGTGTTCATTAAGGTTTCACATCGCTCATTATATGGTATTTAAATACTAATACAATATGTGTCCACCCTTTAGAAAGGCTTAAAGTTACAGGAATGTATTTGGTCTATATATATATATTTGAGCTGCAGAGGGATTGAGGTTTAAAATGTTTATTTTAAAGGGTTTTACTGGAGTCAACATGTGGTTAGCCTAGCTTAGCATAAAGACTGGCAGCGGGGGCAAACGGCCAGCCTGGCTCTGTCCAAAATAAAATTAAAATACACTTCCAGCTCCTAAAGCTCACTTTGGAATCAAATTAGACAGAGCCATGCTAGCAGTTCCCCCCCCCCCCCCCCCCATTTATTTCCCTCTAAACATCCTTCCTCCGCATCCCTTCTGCCTCAGTAGGTGTGTCAAAGTAAAGTTCTATATGTACTGTAGCAAACCCAGACACTTACAAGTTTCTACCCCACCTCCTCCTCCCTCCTCCCTCCTCCCTCCTCCTCGTCCTCCTCCTCCTCGTCCTCCCTCCTGCTGGCCTGTAGAGAAGGAAGAGTCTCCTCTGGGGGAGCTGGCCTGGGACGTGGACCAGGAACTGATAGCCCAGCTCAAGGAGCAGTACAGGAAGGAACGCAAGGTCAAGAAGGGGGTGAAGAGTAAGTCCTGCACCAGGCCTGCAGCTCATCCTCTCTCCTCACCATCTTTTCATTCGTGCTCCTCTGACTCTTTGTGTTTCTGCTTTAGTTCCTCCTCTCTGTTTCTCATGGCTTAACTCACATATTTTAATCAGCGTTTTACTGCATCAGTGTCCAGACAGCGAGGCTGAAAACCTCATTTAGTCGCATCATTGCTACTTAAAGCACTTTAAAGAAAGTCAAAGTGTTTGTGCAGTCAGGGCATAGAGAAGTATAGAGAGAACAGTTTCAGAGCAAATTAATTCAATAGATTATTCAAGTTAAACAATAAAAACTCAAATATAAATAATACAAATTCAGTTTCTAGTGAAACAGATTTCATATCCTTCTTCTTCACTTGTAATTGCTGATATCCATAAATCATAAATCCGATTGAAAAGACTTTGACTGCTTACGTCGACATAAATCTGGAATATTTGCATTTATTAGTTTGTTTGGACGAACTCATAACCCCCCCCCCCACTCTGCTTTGTCTCCCCGTCTCTCAGCGGTTCAGTGGTTTTAGTCTTCTCCCCTCGTCTGTGTCTCCGTCTTCTTCTTCGTTTTGTCTCCTTGGAGAAAAGCTTCATTATCTTCGTCCCAAAGCTCCAATATCTTCGTCTGATCTCAGGACCGTTAGAATCGGTCTGTGTGTACGAACAGTAGTCGTGCAGTTTCTCTGATTATGATAATGTCCAGTAACGATGCCAGTGCATCTCCTAATACCCCCGTTTGTTTCTACAACGTTGTGTTGATGAATTCTGCCGTTCACCAGCAGCTGGTACATTCATCTCGTCTCATCTCGTGTGTTTGTCTTGTTTCTCATCATCTTCTCAGTTCCTGTGCAGAGCTGCTGCTGCTGCTGCTGCATCTTCTGCTGTTTACAACCTTCGATGTAGATTTATTTCAGTTTTTGCAACAATATCTTGAGACTTCTGTTGCTTTCACTTTGCTAATGTCTTCTGACTCCATGTTGTTTTCCTCATCTGATCCCTCCCTCCTCCTCCTCCTCCTCCTCCAGGACCAAACCGGTCAAAGCTCCAGGACATGCTGGCAAACCTGCGGGATGCCGAGGAGCATCCCTCCATGCAGGCGCCCGTGACGCCCCCCTCCCGCCCCAGCGTACCCAGACTCAATGAGCACGAAGTGGGACGCTCTGAAGACGGTAACTTCACAAGTCCAACTTCAGATCCCACAGTCGGCTTTTTTTCTGAACCCAGCTTCACGATCTGTTTTGTCTCCGTAGAAGCGATGACTTTCCTGCCGTCGTCCGGGAAGTCGTTCATCCTCGGCAGAGTGGACGAGGCGGTTTCTAACGAGCTGGGACTGGGAGAACTGGCCGGACTGACGGTCGCCAACGAGGCTGACAGCCTGGCGTACGACGTGAGTGAAACCGTTTAGAAGACACTGAAACTCTTCAGCAGCCGGAATGTTTCAGAACCGAACCCCTCCCTTCCCGTTGTGTGTTTTATATAGAAGTTTAATTGTTGTCCAGTGACATCACAAGGCAACCAGACTAAATGTTCATTTCTACACTTTGGTTTTTCACTGAAAGGTTACAAATAGAAGTAAAGCGCCATCATCACATGCAGTGTAAATGAGCCCCCCCCCCCCCCCCCCCCCCCCCCTTCTCCCTCAGATCACAAACAACAAAGATGCTTTGAGGAAAACCTGGAACCCGAAGTTCACCCTGCGGAGCCACTTCGACTCGGTCCGGAGTCTGGCCTTCCACCCGGTGGAGTCCGTCCTGGTCACCGCCTCCGAGGATCACACCCTCAAACTGTGGAACCTGCAGAAGACGGCGCCGGCCAAGAAGTGAGAGTTTTAAAATACAATTCATTCATTCATATAGTGTAAATACTTTGTTTACCTCAACAGCAGTCAGTAGAAACAGGCTCGTATTAGAGACATTAGCTGCTGCTTGTATAATATGTATTTAATAATGTATTTAATAATGTATTAATAATGTTTTTAATGTATATTTAATAATGTATTTAATAATGTATTTAATAATGTATTAATAATTATTAATATATATTTAATATGTATTATATGTATTAATATTATATTTAATAATGTATTTAATATTGTATTTAATAATGTATTTAATAATTTATTTAATATTATATTTAATAATGTATTTAATAATGTATTTAATATTATATTTAATATTGTATTTAATAATGTATTTAATAATGTATTTAATATTATATTTAATATTGTATTTAATAATGTATTTGATAATGTATTTGATAATGTATTTGATAATGTATTTAATATTGTATTTAATAATGTATTTAATAATGTATTTGATAATGTATTTAATATTGTATTTAATATTGTATTCAATAATGTATTATATAATGTATTTGATCTTACTTCCTCCAGATGTGCAGCTTTAGACGTCGAGCCCATCTACACATTCAGAGCACACAGGTGAGTTTACTGGTTTGAAGGTGCTCAGTGCTGCCTTACCTTTACTTTACAGACTTTATCTTTTGTCAGAGTCCTGACAGATGTAATGAAAGAGAACTCGCACATATTATTCATCTGTTTGGATATTTGACTTTATGATACTTGAGAGAAAGTTTTCAGGTTGATTCATTATTAAAGTAAGTGATGTCTGCGTCCCCGTGTAGCGGTGCTGTGTTGTGCGTCACGATGAGCTCGAGCGGAGAGCAGTGCTTCAGTGGGGGGGTGGACGGGACCATCCAGAGCTGGAACACCCCCAACCCCAACATTGACCCCTACGACTCGTATGGTACGTTCCGACTTTAATTTGCATGACTGCTGTTGCAGGAAGTTTGTTTTAGACATAATCACTTCTGTCTGTCTGTTGCAGAGCCCTCTGTCCTGCGGGGGGCGCTGTGCGGCCACACGGATTCGGTGTGGGGTTTGGTCTACAGCTCGGCCCACCAGCGCCTCCTCTCCTGCTCCGCTGATGGGACGGTCCGGCTGTGGAACGCCGCCAGCATCTCGCCGTCTCTCGCGGTTTTTAACGAGAGAGGAGGTGAGACTCTCTGCACCTTTTGTATTATTGTTAGCTGGCCGCAGAACAGATCCGTGAATCCTGATGACTTCCTGTGGGCGACATTTTCACTACATTTAATGACAGGAAATCCCCAAAACGAGTATTTTCATCATCGACGCTTCTTTCCGCTCAGACAATTGTCGACATATTAAAACATTAATTTAGTTTTGTCCAACAAACTGTCAGAAACCCAAAGATATTCAGTTTATTATCAAATATAAATGATCATTTGACCTGCTTGAATGCACATTTTTGGCATTTTTGCTCCAAAATGAAAGAATCTTGTGCTGATTAATTGTTTGCAATATATTTTCAGTCTAATTGATGAATTGACATCTGGAGATACTTGGTTTTCACTGGGCAGCACCGGAGTAGAAAGTGCAATACTTGTCTTTGAGATATAGTGGAGTAGAAGCACATAAAGTTACAGAAAATAAGTATCTAAAATGTGTACTTGAGTAACGTAACTTGGTTATATTCCACCACTGAAACTAGTAACGTGACATTATTACAAAAATCTCATAACACAGAAAGAAAGAGCGTTTATACATTCTTACCCCCCCCCCCCTGTGTTTGTGTCAGAGCTGGGAGTGCCGACCTCGGTGGACCTGGTGAGCAGCGAGTCGGCTTACATGGTGACGTCTTTCACCACCGGCCACATCGGACTCTTCAACATGGAGACGCAGCAGCTCGTCCTGAAGCTGGACTCTGCAGGACCGCCAGGTAAATCCACCGACCAATCACGAGGTTGCACAGACGGAATAACCACTTCGGCACACTCAGTACTCGTTAGTAGATACACACTCAGTACTCGTTAGTAGATATACACTCAGTACTCGTTAGTAGACACACACTCAGTACTCGTTAGTAGATACACACTCAGTACTCGTTAGTAGATATACACTCAGTACTCGTTAGTAGACACACACTCAATACTCGTTAGTAGATACACACTCAGTACTCGTTAGTAGATATACACTCAGTACTCGTTAGTAGATACACACTCAGTACTCGTTAGTAGATACACACTCAGTACTTGTTAGTAGATACACACTCAGTACTTGTTAGTAGATACACTCTCAGTACTCGTTAGTAGATATACACTCAGTACTCGTTAGTAGATACACACTCAGTACTCGTTAGTAGATATACACTCAGTACTCGTTAGTAGATACACACTCAGTACTCGTTAGTAGATACACACTCAGTACTTGTTAGTAGATACACACTCAGTACTTGTTAGTAGATACACACTCAGTACTTGTTAGTGGATACACACTCAGTACTTGTTAGTAGATACACACTCAGTACTTGTTAGTAGATATACACTCAGTACTTGTTAGTGGATACACACTCAGTACTCGTTAGTGGATACACACTCAGTACTTGTTAGTAGATACACACTCAGTACTTGTTAGTAGATACACTCTCAGTACTCGTTAGTAGATACACTCTCAGTACTGTTAGTGGATACACACTCAGTACTTGTTAGTAGATACACACTCAGTACTTGTTAGTAGATACACACTCAGTACTTGTTAGTAGATACACACTCAGTACTTGTTAGTAGATACACTCTCAGTACTTGTTAGTGGCTACACTCTCAGTACTTGTTAGTGGATACACACTCAGTACTTGTTAGTAGATACACACTCAGTACTTGTTAGTAGATACACACTCAGTACTTGTTAGTAGATACACACTCAGTACTTGTTAGTGGATACACACTCAGTACTTGTTAGTAGATACACACTCAGTACTTGTTAGTAGATACACACTCAGTACTTGTTAGTGGATACACACTCAGTACTTGTTAGTAGATACACACTCAGTACTCGTTAGTAGATACACTCTCAGTACTCGTTAGTAGATACACTCTCAGTACTCGTTAGTGGCTACACACTCAGTACTCGTTAGTGGCTACACACTCAGTACTTGTTAGTGGATACACTCTCAGTACTTGTTAGTGGATACACTCTCAGTACTTGTTAGTAGATACACTCTCAGTACTTGTTAGTAGATACACTCTCAGTACTTGTTAGTGGATACACTCTCAGTACTTGTTAGTAGATACACACTCAGTACTCGTTAGTAGATACACACTCAGTACTCGTTAGTAGATATACACTCAGTACTCGTTAGTAGATACACACTCAGTACTCGTTAGTAGATATACACTCAGTACTCGTTAGTAGATACACACTCAGTACTCGTTAGTAGATACACACTCAGTACTCGTTAGTAGATACACACTCAGTACTTGTTAGTAGATACACTCTCAGTACTCGTTAGTAGATATACACTCAGTACTCGTTAGTAGATACACACTCAGTACTCGTTAGTAGATATACACTCAGTACTCGTTAGTAGATACACACTCAGTACTCGTTAGTAGATACACACTCAGTACTTGTTAGTAGATACACACTCAGTACTTGTTAGTAGATACACACTCAGTACTTGTTAGTGGATACACACTCAGTACTTGTTAGTAGATACACACTCAGTACTTGTTAGTAGATACACTCTCAGTACTCGTTAGTAGATATACACTCAGTACTCGTTAGTAGATACACACTCAGTACTCGTTAGTAGATATACACTCAGTACTCGTTAGTAGATACACACTCAGTACTCGTTAGTAGATACACACTCAGTACTTGTTAGTAGATACACACTCAGTACTTGTTAGTAGATACACACTCAGTACTTGTTAGTGGATACACACTCAGTACTTGTTAGTAGATACACACTCAGTACTTGTTAGTAGATATACACTCAGTACTTGTTAGTGGATACACACTCAGTACTCGTTAGTGGATACACACTCAGTACTTGTTAGTAGATACACACTCAGTACTTGTTAGTAGATACACACTCAGTACTTGTTAGTAGATATACACTCAGTACTTGTTAGTGGATACACACTCAGTACTCGTTAGTGGATACACACTCAGTACTTGTTAGTAGATACACACTCAGTACTTGTTAGTAGATACACTCTCAGTACTCGTTAGTAGATACACTCTCAGTACTTGTTAGTGGATACACACTCAGTACTTGTTAGTAGATACACACTCAGTACTTGTTAGTAGATACACACTCAGTACTTGTTAGTAGATACACACTCAGTACTTGTTAGTAGATACACTCTCAGTACTTGTTAGTGGCTACACTCTCAGTACTTGTTAGTGGATACACACTCAGTACTTGTTAGTAGATACACACTCAGTACTTGTTAGTAGATACACACTCAGTACTTGTTAGTAGATACACACTCAGTACTTGTTAGTAGATACACTCTCAGTACTTGTTAGTAGATACACTCTCAGTACTCGTTAGTAGATACACACTCAGTACTCGTTAGTGGATACACACTCAGTACTTGTTAGTGGATACACACTCAGTACTTGTTAGTAGATACACTCTCAGTACTCGTTAGTAGATACACACTCAGTACTCGTTAGTGGCTACACACTCAGTACTCGTTAGTGGATACACACTCAGTACTCGTTAGTGGATACACACTCAGTACTCGTTAGTGGATACACTCAGTACTTGTTAGTGGATACACACTCGGTACTTGTTAGTGGCTACACACTCGGTACTCGTTAGTGGATACACACTCAGTACTCGTTACTTGTTAGTAGATACACACTCAGTACTCGTTACTTGTTAGTAGATACACACTCAGTACTCGTTACTTGTTAGTAGATACACACTCAGTACTCGTTAGTAGATACACACTCAGTACTTGTTAGTGGCTACACACTCAGTACTTGTTAGTAGATACATACACACTCAGTACTTGTTAGTGGATACACACTCAGTACTTGTTAGTGGATACACACTCAGTACTTGTTAGTGGATACACACTCAGTACTTGTTAGTAGATACACACTCAGTACTTGTTAGTAGATACACACTCAGTACTTGTTAGTAGATACACACTCAGTACTTGTTAGTAGATACACTCTCAGTACTCGTTAGTAGATACACACTCAGTACTCGTTAGTGGATACACACTCAGTACTTGTTAGTGGATACACACTCAGTACTTGTTAGTAGATACACTCTCAGTACTCGTTAGTAGATACACACTCAGTACTCGTTAGTGGCTACACACTCGGTACTCGTTAGTGGATACACACTCAGTACTCGTTAGTGGATACACACTCAGTACTCGTTAGTGGATACACTCAGTACTTGTTAGTGGATACACACTCGGTACTTGTTAGTGGCTACACACTCGGTACTCGTTAGTGGATACACACTCAGTACTCGTTACTTGTTAGTAGATACACACTCAGTACTCGTTACTTGTTAGTAGATACACACTCAGTACTCGTTACTTGTTAGTAGATACACACTCAGTACTCGTTAGTAGATACACACTCAGTACTTGTTAGTGGCTACACACTCAGTACTTGTTAGTAGATACATACACACTCAGTACTTGTTAGTGAATACACACTCAGTACTTGTTAGTGGATACACACTCAGTACTTGTTAGTAGATACACACTCAGTACTTGTTAGTAGATACACACTCAGTACTTGTTAGTAGATACACACTCAGTACTTGTTAGTAGATACACACTCAGTACTCGTTAGTGGCTACACACTCAGTACTCGTTAGTGGATACACACTCAGTACTCGTTAGTAGATACACACTCAGTACTCGTTAGTGGATACACTCAGTACTTGTTAGTGGATACACACTCGGTACTTGTTAGTGGCTACACACTCGGTACTCGTTAGTGGATACACACTCAGTACTCGTTACTTGTTAGTAGATACACACTCAGTACTCGTTACTTGTTAGTAGATACACACTCAGTACTCGTTACTTGTTAGTAGATACACACTCAGTACTCGTTAGTAGATACACACTCAGTACTTGTTAGTGGCTACACACTCAGTACTTGTTAGTAGATACATACACACTCAGTACTTGTTAGTGGATACACACTCAGTACTTGTTAGTGGATACACACTCAGTACTTGTTAGTAGATACACACTCAGTACTTGTTAGTAGATACACACTCAGTACTTGTTAGTAGATACACACTCAGTACTTGTTAGTAGATACACACACAATACTTGTTAGTAGATACACACTCAGTACTTGTTAGTAGATACACACTCAGTACTTGTTAGTAGATACACACTCAGTACTTGTTAGTAGACACACACTCAGTACTTGTTAGTAGATACACACACAATACTTGTTAGTAGATACACACTCAGTACTTGTTAGTAGATACACACTCAGTACTTGTTAGTAGATACACACACAATACTTGTTAGTAGATACACACACAATACTTGTTAGTAGATACACACTCAGTACTTGTTAGTAGATACACACTCAGTACTTGTTAGTAGACACACACTCAGTACTTGTTAGTAGATACACACACAATACTTGTTAGTAGATACACACTCAGTACTTGTTAGTAGATACACACTCAGTACTTGTTAGTAGATACACACTCAGTACTTGTTAGTAGATACACACTCAGTACTTGTTAGTAGACACACACTCAGTACTTGTTAGTAGATACACACTCAGTACTCGTTAGTAGATACACTCTCAGTACTCGTTAGTGGCTACACACTCAGTACTCGTTAGTGGCTACACACTCAGTACTTGTTAGTGGATACACACTCAGTACTTGTTAGTGGCTACACACTCAGTACTTGTTAGTAGATACACTCTCAGTACTCGTTAGTAGATACACACTCAGTACTCGTTAGTGGATACACACTCAGTACTTGTTAGTGGATACACACTCAGTACTTGTTAGTAGATACACTCTCAGTACTCGTTAGTAGATACACACTCAGTACTCGTTAGTGGCTACACACTCAGTACTCGTTAGTGGATACACACTCAGTACTCGTTAGTGGATACACACTCAGTACTCGTTAGTGGATACACTCAGTACTTGTTAGTGGATACACACTCGGTACTTGTTAGTGGCTACACACTCGGTACTCGTTAGTGGATACACACTCAGTACTCGTTACTTGTTAGTAGATACACACTCAGTACTCGTTACTTGTTAGTAGATACACACTCAGTACTCGTTACTTGTTAGTAGATACACACTCAGTACTCGTTAGTAGATACACACTCAGTACTTGTTAGTGGCTACACACTCAGTACTTGTTAGTAGATACATACACACTCAGTACTTGTTAGTGGATACACACTCAGTACTTGTTAGTGGATACACACTCAGTACTCGTTAGTAGATATACACTCAGTACTCGTTAGTAGATACACACTCAGTACTCGTTAGTAGATACACACTCAGTACTTGTTAGTAGATACACACTCAGTACTTGTTAGTGGATACACACTCAGTACTTGTTAGTAGATACACACTCAGTACTTGTTAGTAGATACACTCTCAGTACTCGTTAGTAGATATACACTCAGTACTCGTTAGTAGATACACACTCAGTACTCGTTAGTAGATATACACTCAGTACTCGTTAGTAGATACACACTCAGTACTCGTTAGTAGATACACACTCAGTACTTGTTAGTAGATACACACTCAGTACTTGTTAGTAGATACACACTCAGTACTTGTTAGTGGATACACACTCAGTACTTGTTAGTAGATACACACTCAGTACTTGTTAGTAGATATACACTCAGTACTTGTTAGTGGATACACACTCAGTACTCGTTAGTGGATACACACTCAGTACTTGTTAGTAGATACACACTCAGTACTTGTTAGTAGATACACTCTCAGTACTCGTTAGTAGATACACACTCAGTACTTGTTAGTAGATACACACTCAGTACTTGTTAGTAGATACACACTCAGTACTTGTTAGTAGATACACACTCAGTACTTGTTAGTAGATACACACTCAGTACTTGTTAGTAGATACACTCTCAGTACTTGTTAGTGGCTACACTCTCAGTACTTGTTAGTGGATACACACTCAGTACTTGTTAGTAGATACACACTCAGTACTTGTTAGTAGATACACACTCAGTACTTGTTAGTAGATACACACTCAGTACTTGTTAGTAGATACACTCTCAGTACTTGTTAGTAGATACACTCTCAGTACTCGTTAGTAGATACACACTCAGTACTCGTTAGTGGATACACACTCAGTACTTGTTAGTGGATACACACTCAGTACTTGTTAGTAGATACACTCTCAGTACTCGTTAGTAGATACACACTCAGTACTCGTTAGTGGCTACACACTCAGTACTCGTTAGTGGATACACACTCAGTACTCGTTAGTGGATACACACTCAGTACTCGTTAGTGGATACACTCAGTACTTGTTAGTGGATACACACTCGGTACTTGTTAGTGGCTACACACTCGGTACTCGTTAGTGGATACACACTCGGTACTCGTTACTTGTTAGTAGATACACACTCAGTACTCGTTACTTGTTAGTAGATACACACTCAGTACTCGTTACTTGTTAGTAGATACACACTCAGTACTCGTTAGTAGATACACACTCAGTACTTGTTAGTGGCTACACACTCAGTACTTGTTAGTAGATACATACACACTCAGTACTTGTTAGTGGATACACACTCAGTACTTGTTAGTGGATACACACTCAGTACTTGTTAGTGGATACACACTCAGTACTTGTTAGTAGATACACACTCAGTACTTGTTAGTAGATACACACTCAGTACTTGTTAGTAGATACACACTCAGTACTTGTTAGTAGATACACTCTCAGTACTCGTTAGTAGATACACACTCAGTACTCGTTAGTGGATACACACTCAGTACTTGTTAGTGGATACACACTCAGTACTTGTTAGTAGATACACTCTCAGTACTCGTTAGTAGATACACACTCAGTACTCGTTAGTGGCTACACACTCAGTACTCGTTAGTGGATACACACTCAGTACTCGTTAGTGGATACACACTCAGTACTCGTTAGTGGATACACTCAGTACTTGTTAGTGGATACACACTCGGTACTTGTTAGTGGCTACACACTCGGTACTCGTTAGTGGATACACACTCAGTACTCGTTACTTGTTAGTAGATACACACTCAGTACTCGTTACTTGTTAGTAGATACACACTCAGTACTCGTTACTTGTTAGTAGATACACACTCAGTACTCGTTAGTAGATACACACTCAGTACTTGTTAGTGGCTACACACTCAGTACTTGTTAGTAGATACATACACACTCAGTACTTGTTAGTGAATACACACTCAGTACTTGTTAGTGGATACACACTCAGTACTTGTTAGTAGATACACACTCAGTACTTGTTAGTAGATACACACTCAGTACTTGTTAGTAGATACACACTCAGTACTTGTTAGTAGATACACACTCAGTACTCGTTAGTGGCTACACACTCAGTACTCGTTAGTGGATACACACTCAGTACTCGTTAGTAGATACACACTCAGTACTCGTTAGTGGATACACTCAGTACTTGTTAGTGGATACACACTCGGTACTTGTTAGTGGCTACACACTCGGTACTCGTTAGTGGATACACACTCAGTACTCGTTACTTGTTAGTAGATACACACTCAGTACTCGTTACTTGTTAGTAGATACACACTCAGTACTCGTTACTTGTTAGTAGATACACACTCAGTACTCGTTAGTAGATACACACTCAGTACTTGTTAGTGGCTACACACTCAGTACTTGTTAGTAGATACATACACACTCAGTACTTGTTAGTGGATACACACTCAGTACTTGTTAGTGGATACACACTCAGTACTTGTTAGTAGATACACACTCAGTACTTGTTAGTAGATACACACTCAGTACTTGTTAGTAGATACACACTCAGTACTTGTTAGTAGATACACACACAATACTTGTTAGTAGATACACACTCAGTACTTGTTAGTAGATACACACTCAGTACTTGTTAGTAGATACACACTCAGTACTTGTTAGTAGACACACACTCAGTACTTGTTAGTAGATACACACACAATACTTGTTAGTAGATACACACTCAGTACTTGTTAGTAGATACACACTCAGTACTTGTTAGTAGATACACACACAATACTTGTTAGTAGATACACACACAATACTTGTTAGTAGATACACACTCAGTACTTGTTAGTAGATACACACTCAGTACTTGTTAGTAGACACACACTCAGTACTTGTTAGTAGATACACACACAATACTTGTTAGTAGATACACACTCAGTACTTGTTAGTAGATACACACTCAGTACTTGTTAGTAGATACACACTCAGTACTTGTTAGTAGATACACACTCAGTACTTGTTAGTAGACACACACTCAGTACTTGTTAGTAGATACACACTCAGTACTCGTTAGTAGATACACTCTCAGTACTCGTTAGTGGCTACACACTCAGTACTCGTTAGTGGCTACACACTCAGTACTTGTTAGTGGATACACACTCAGTACTTGTTAGTGGCTACACACTCAGTACTTGTTAGTAGATACACTCTCAGTACTCGTTAGTAGATACACACTCAGTACTCGTTAGTGGATACACACTCAGTACTTGTTAGTGGATACACACTCAGTACTTGTTAGTAGATACACTCTCAGTACTCGTTAGTAGATACACACTCAGTACTCGTTAGTGGCTACACACTCAGTACTCGTTAGTGGATACACACTCAGTACTCGTTAGTGGATACACACTCAGTACTCGTTAGTGGATACACTCAGTACTTGTTAGTGGATACACACTCGGTACTTGTTAGTGGCTACACACTCGGTACTCGTTAGTGGATACACACTCAGTACTCGTTACTTGTTAGTAGATACACACTCAGTACTCGTTACTTGTTAGTAGATACACACTCAGTACTCGTTACTTGTTAGTAGATACACACTCAGTACTCGTTAGTAGATACACACTCAGTACTTGTTAGTGGCTACACACTCAGTACTTGTTAGTAGATACATACACACTCAGTACTTGTTAGTGGATACACACTCAGTACTTGTTAGTGGATACACACTCAGTACTTGTTAGTAGATACACACTCAGTACTTGTTAGTAGATACACACTCAGTACTTGTTAGTAGATACACACTCAGTACTTGTTAGTAGATACACACTCAGTACTTGTTAGTAGATACACACTCAGTACTCGTTAGTGGATACACACTCAGTACTTGTTAGTAGACACACACTCAGTACTCGTTAGTAGATACACACTCAGTACTTGTTAGTAGATACACACTCAGTACTTGTTAGTAGATACACACTCAGTACTCGTTAGTGGATACACACTCAGTACTTGTTAGTAGACACACACTCAGTACTTGTTAGTAGATACACACTCAGTACTTGTTAGTAGATATACACTCAGTACTCGTTAGTAGATACACACTCAGTACTTGTTAGTAGATACACACTCAGTACTTGTTAGTAGACACACACTCAGTACTTGTTAGTAGATACACACTCAGTACTTGTTAGTAGATACACACTCAGTACTTGTTAGTAGATACACACTCAGTACTTGTTAGTAGATACACACTCAGTACTTGTTAGTAGATATACACTCAGTACTCGTTAGTAGATACACACTCAGTACTTGTTAGTAGATACACACTCAGTACTTGTTAGTAGACACACACTCAGTACTTGTTAGTAGATACACACTCAGTACTTGTTAGTAGATACACACTCAGTACTTGTTAGTAGATACACACTCAGTACTTGTTAGTAGATACACACTCAGTACTTGTTAGTAGATACACACTCAGTACTTGTTAGTGGATACACACTCAGTACTTGTTAGTAGATACACACTCAGTACTTGTTAGTAGATACATACACACTCAGTACTTGTTAGTGGATACACACTCAGTACTTGTTAGTGGATACACACTCAGTACTTGTTAGTAGATACACACTCAGTACTTGTTAGTAGATACACACTCAGTACTTGTTAGTAGATACACACTCAGTACTTGTTAGTAGATACACACTCAGTACTTGTTAGTAGATACACACTCAGTACTCGTTAGTGGATACACACTCAGTACTTGTTAGTAGACACACACTCAGTACTCGTTAGTAGATACACACTCAGTACTTGTTAGTAGATACACACTCAGTACTTGTTAGTAGATACACACTCAGTACTCGTTAGTGGATACACACTCAGTACTTGTTAGTAGACACACACTCAGTACTTGTTAGTAGATACACACTCAGTACTTGTTAGTAGATATACACTCAGTACTCGTTAGTAGATACACACTCAGTACTTGTTAGTAGATACACACTCAGTACTTGTTAGTAGACACACACTCAGTACTTGTTAGTAGATACACACTCAGTACTTGTTAGTAGATACACACTCAGTACTTGTTAGTAGATACACACTCAGTACTTGTTAGTAGATACACACTCAGTACTTGTTAGTAGATATACACTCAGTACTCGTTAGTAGATACACACTCAGTACTTGTTAGTAGATACACACTCAGTACTTGTTAGTAGACACACACTCAGTACTTGTTAGTAGATACACACTCAGTACTTGTTAGTAGATACACACTCAGTACTTGTTAGTAGATACACACTCAGTACTTGTTAGTAGATACACACTCAGTACTTGTTAGTAGATACACACTCAGTACTTGTTAGTGGATACACACTCAGTACTTGTTAGTAGATACACACTCAGTACTTGTTAGTAGATACACACTCAGTACTTGTTAGTAGATACACACTCAGTACTCGTTAGTAGATACACACTCAGTACTTGTTAGTAGATACACACTCAGTACTTGTTAGTAGATACACACTCAGTACTTGTTAGTAGATACACACTCAGTACTTGTTAGTAGATACACACTCAGTACTCGTTAGTGGATACACACTCAGTACTCGTTAGTGGATACACACTCAGTACTTGTTAGTAGACACACACTCACTGTTGGTTTGAGTGCACCTCAGATCTTCTGATTATCACGATTATATTCCCTTGATGCGTTGAGTCTGTGTGTTTCCTGCGGCGGCCATGAGAGGAAACCATCTCCCACAAAGTGCTTTCAGTCCCGACGGACTCGAGATTGTCGGTTTTAAATGTTAATGTTGTCCTTCTCGCGTGCGCCCCCACACAGAAGCTCCTTGCAAGATCAACAAAGTGCTGAGTCATCCCACGCTGCCAATCACCATCACAGCTCAGGAGGACCGGCACATCCAGTTCTTCGATAATAACACAGGTAACACAGCAGCTGCTGCTGCAGAGGAGAGTTTCTGTTACATTTAAAGGAACACGCCACAAAACTGTCAAATAATGTCTTCTGAGGCCGAGCAGCGACGGCTCAGGGTTGTCCCGGCTGCAGACTAAACATTTGTTCAGTCGACCTGCGTTACAAATCAGGGCTGGATGCTTATCAAGCAGGGAGACTCTCATGACCCAGATGAGTCTAGGGAAATGTAGGAGTTTTTGGAGCTTGATCCGGACCATGGGCTGAAAAGAAAAGCTTAAATGACTTTATTAATAAGAACTAAACCAGGCTGTTATAGATGTTAGTTGTATGTACCTGTAACTGGAGACAGTAGCTGATCTACTGGAGGTTTGATTCGTCATGAGTCCTTCTCATGTCAATAATTTAGTTATTTTTTTTCAGATTTTTTTATTTTTTATTATTATTTATTTCCTAGTAAATGTGAGCTTGATGTCTAAATAAAATTATACAGCTTGACAAGAACATTAATTCACTTTTCTTTCCATCTGAACCTCTATATTTCAGGTGATATAGTATTTTAAATAAATAAATAAATAAATATTAAATAAATAGTATTTTATATATTTATATTTAGAGATATATCTATTTAGATATATATATATATTTCCATATTTGATATTTTCTCTTCATCAGATAAAAATGAATCAAAGATGAATCTTTTCTTCTGTTTTGAATTGAAGGTAAAATGATCCACTCGATGGTCGCTCACCTGGACTCGGTCACGTGTCTCGCTGTGGATCCAAACGGACTGTACCTCATGTCTGGAAGTAAGAATTCAGCCACACGCTGTCTGACAAATACGATAAACTAAAGACGTGCAGAAGATATCACTGCTGTCGTACACACTCACACAGACATGTCAGAAGAGGCTCAAGGAGCTCTTACACTACATGCCAACATTCACACACTGATGTCAGGACAGATAAACAAACTGTCTCGTGCTCAGTCACACATTCAGGAGTTCAGTATCTTCAAACTGAGAGGACGACCCGCTCTACCTCCGGAGCCCAATAATAAGATACAGAATGAGGCTCCCAGCAGAGAATGGATTATTTATAAAGAGTATTAAGTAATGAAGTTATAAAACAAAACTTAACTCGAGGTGTTATTATGGGCACGTGCTACTGATCCTGTTACAGGAAGACGAGTTGATGTGGTTTGAATATTGAGATTATTCCAGCTGTAACCTGACGGATGTTTCCCTCCATCGTCTCTCCTTCTCCTCCGTCCAGGTCACGACTGCTCGATCCGCCTGTGGAACATGGAGAGCAAGACCTGCATCCAGGAGTTCACGGCTCACCGCAAGAAGTCCGAGGAGTCGATCCACGACGTGGCGTTCCACCCCACCAAGTGCTACATCGGCAGCGCCGGGGCCGACGCGCTTGCTAAGGTCTTCGTATGACCTGAAACCTGAGATCTGGAGCTCAGAGGTCAGAGGTCGGGTGGAGCGTCCCGGAGATGGAAGCGGGTGGAGTTCTGGATGAGGAAGCAGAAAACTGAAGGTGACAGTTGGACTGCTCCTTTTTAAGATGTGTCAAATATTCACCCCACCCCCACTACTATTCGGACTTAGGCTGGCCCGGGTCCCGAATCAAACAAACCTCTGGATTAGACGCTGAATGAAACAGGAAGTGGAAGATAAATTTATAAAACAGGAACTCTCGGTACATTTCAGTAAAGCTGGAATCTTTCTTTTCTTTAACGTCACAACTCTCCGTGTCCCTGACCCCGACAGGTGGCGAGATGTTGTTCATGATAATGTGCCTTTTTTCTTCACAACATCGATACTTTTAGGGAAATTAATGAGAAGATCCACTTTTCTCCTTCAAAATAAGAAACGTTATTTAATATTCAGACAGATCCAAATGTGTCTCAAGCAACACGTGAAGACTACATCATGTGAGCGCTTTAACGCCCCCTCCAGGTGACGTCCCGCTCTGCACACGACTCGGGACTCGTGGATTTTTTTTTTTTGCTATTAAATTAATTTGGTGTGATTTTCTTTTTTTTAATCACTTCCTATTTAAGTTGTCGCCTGGCGAAGACTTTTAATCAGTCTGGTTTTGGAGAGCGGTCGGTCGCGAGGACGTACGGGTTTCATCCCGTAAACGCCCGAGCAAGGAGGTGAGAGGTCAAAGGTCATGGCCCCTGAGCCGGTCTGGAAGCGGAGACTCGGATCACAAACATCTGAATTATTACTTCCTTCTTCTGCCTCCTGCCCTTAAACTTGTTTTCCTTTCTGAACTCGACGCTCTCCACTTTGTTCTTCATCGTGACCTCGTCTTGAGTTTAAGAGGAGCCGAGCTGCAGGAACCAGCTGGAGGTCATTCCCACCTGATGCACAAACACACTACAAAGCTTATGATCTTTATTTAACGGAACACGACGGAGGAGATGCAGCAGCTGTGACGTGTGAATGCTAACTGTAATATACTCCACCTCCACCTGTAGACACGTCCGCTGTCATGTGACACGTTGATGGTTGTAGAAGCTTCTCTCCAAAGTGAAATGGCGGGAATTCAAAAAACAAATGAATCTGAAATTAGTTTTGAATTCATAGCCCGAGTATTTTTTCCCTCACAGGGTTGTGAAATATTTTTAGATTGAATCTCTTCTGATTCGCTAGTTTTGATCACGTCGTTGTGTTGAGGCTCCGTTTTGAACCCCTGCTGCTGTTTATTGTGTATTTATAGACGAACTGCAGCGAGGGAAAACCTGCAGCGAAGCTTTTCTCAGTTTGTTGTCTTTGATCACATTAGGTATTTATTAATTACTTAAATTGCCAAATTAAAGCCAAAAGATTTAGACGACACGCTTCCTACTAAACCTGACAGTTTGTTGTTGCTAATGCTAATTAGCTCATTTGTTGTGAAATACCGACACTTAAAGTAACAGCTGTTTAGTTCCCAAAGTGCACACAAGCCCCGCTCCAGATTTGTAAACGCTTTATATGCTGACTGCCTGAAATATTGTATTTTGTGTAATTATTATTTAGAGCAATGACTAGTTTTTAAACGACTTGTTGTGTTTGGTGACAGACGTGTAAGAAACAGGTATTCTCTGTTTTACTTGAAAAGTGAAGTTTATTCCTTTTGGGGTTTCCGCTGGTGTTGTAAGAACATGACTTTACCTCTCGGCACTAAATAACACTTTGGTTTCTTTTGTTGCTTTTCACCAAATGATCATCTCAGAAATGCAGCTGTGTTCGTGGGATGGAGGGAAACTTCGGGGGATTTGTGTTGCTTTTATTTTTAACGTAAGTTGTAAAGGTTGTATAAAGGGTTAACAGATATCTGTACAGTTTTAAAGCAGATCTATTTATAAACGTGGTGTAATTTTAAGGGACATTTTAACCGCAAAGTGGAAAGTAAGTGAATATTTTTTCCACTTCGAGCTGAAAGATCAAACTTTATTTATGTGAAAGTCAGCGGCTGCAGTTTAAAGTCGACTGTCCTGGAAAATGATGTGAAAAATGAGTGAAGTCTGGTTGATTTGCTTCTTCACCTCTCCATCGGAGTAGACAGTTTGGAGTGAACTGTTCCTTTAAAAGGTCGTTTAATGCGACATTATTTTAACTTTAATTCTGGCTCTTTTTAAAATCTCATTATTAAAGAGTTCACTTTAGAATCATCAGGCTCACCAGACACATCCAGGAGTGTCTTCTTCTGTACATTAAACCAGCTGACTTGTGCTGTAAGAAAGAATAAATGTTCCTGCCACACATACAAAGAGATGACATGAGACGACCTTTAGGGCGATGGGAACATCACTCAGCCTGAGATGAGGAGTGTGTTCATAAACTCACAGCTGCTCGAGTACAGTGACGGGGAAACGAGCAGAAACTGATTTGTGAGGGTTTTGAATGGAGTCTGGTTTCTTGTTAATCCCACTCCCAACACTCCTGTCTGCACGGGACCGTTCATGGCACGCTGATTGAAAGATAAAATAAAGTAAAGGTGCATATTCAAATAATCTGTAAAACAACTGAACCAGAATCAAACCTCAACAATACCAGACTCCATTCACTTATATGTACTTTATTTCACTTCCAGAGCAATAGAATCAGTGTTTGCTATGATTAAATCTCATTTACCTTTTTGTTTATAAAACCCTTAGCGCTGATGAGCGTCACTCGCACTACACGAGACGTAACACGAGCCAGTAGTGATGTAGGCAGCTGAGCTCTTTCACATTTATACTTTGTTGTCTTCAGTGGCCAAACGCAGAGCTGAACCATCCAACTGAATAAAAACGCTTCAGTTTGCCTCTAAATGATTGTTGTCCTTTAATGTGTACAGTGAAACTATTAGAGATTAAAGATGCTGATCTGGCTGTACATAACGTACATACAGGTGTTGTTTCCTTTTTCCAGTGTTGTTCTTTTTTTTTTTCAACATGGGAGAGTGACAGATTTATCAGTAACAACAATAAAGGAATATGTTGTATATCATGATGGTGACGTTTGTTTATTTAACTACAACATGGAGCCGTTTTTTACAGCATCGCACACTCACAGGAAGCTGCACGCTATGACGACAAGTTGTAAGAAAAAAACAATAAAACAATGCATTAATGGTAATGAGGGCTTCTCGACCAAAAATATATATAAATATATAAATATATATATAAATATATAACAGCCACAGGAAAAAGAAAAGGTGAGAAAAATATATCAAATTTAAGTTTTATTTAACAAAATAAAATGTCTATATAAAAGTGTTTCTGTTAATTGTAAATAATATTAATAGTAAAAACAAATAAGGAGATTGATGTATATATCTAATATGTTAGGTACATAAACATTTCCATTTGTGTTAAGATAAAAACAATAAAATAAAGTAAAAATACACAAAAGCGAAGACATGAAAATGTACTTGTAGAACAAAAGGGTTTAAACATAAATACAAATAGAAAATAATATTTAAAAAATAAATACAATACAAATTACAAATGTAATAATGGAAGAGAAACACAAACACACTTTAAATTAAGCAGCAAAATGAAATGCTAATTATACTGTGAAGCTAAATATATATATTCAAATGTAATCATTCCAGACAAATAAGAATATCAAGCAAAAAGAAATACAATGGATGTAACGGAAAGAGTTTAATTTAATTGTAACACCAAAGATCTCCAGTTATTTTCAGTGTCCTCGTGACTTCCGGCCCCCAGGGGGCAGCGCGGCGCCGTTGACGCGTTGACGCTGCCGTAAACATCAGCAGAAGAAGCTAGCTAGCTACTGTAAACAAAGCTGAGCCGCCAGTCTGTTAAACAACTCAAAAACTGCTTAACGTGAAGAGAAGATATAAATACTTCTACATAACACTAAAGTAAGTGGAAACGGAGTTATTCACCAAATACTTTAACGCTGACCGAGAAATTAACTCGAAAAACGACCTTTTAGTTAGTCAGCTAACTAACTAGCACAAACATGCTAAAGTTAAGACTAAAAAGAAGCCTCCGGGATTTGGACGTTGACTAGCTAACTTTTAATTTAATACTAACTTATTTTGACTGTATATTATATATTGTCCGGTGTGATTGGTGTAACGTTAAGTACAGCAGCTGGTGTAAAGGACTTGGGTGTGTGGCTAGCTTGGTTAACGTTAAGTTAGCTCAACAGGAACGTAAAATCCAGACTTTAAATGAAGTTGTGTTGCTGTTTTCAGTGTCTGATTATAAAGTATATTTCTTGGCAGTGCTCTGTAGACTCTGCCGGTCCGACAGCAGCAGTTTAGTCCGGCCCTGGAGCTGCCATGACCCAGCCTGCAGTCTGACTGAAGGATAATGGCTGCAGAGCTGTTTCCCACCAAGAAGCTGGTCCCCTCCGCCTCAGCGAGCAGCACCACCTCCTCCAACATCCAGCAGTACCAGCAGCAGAACCAGACCAACAACAACACCACCACCGCCTCTCAGGGCTGCTGCAGCTGGCAGGGCCTGTACCCGACCATCCGAGAGAGGTCAGTGTGAAGCCACAACACTCCACATAGTGATGAGCTGTTTGCACCAGGTGAAGGCTGACAGGTGTTGAGCTGCTTGCACCAGTTGAAGGCTGACAGGTGATGAGCTGTTTGCACCAGGTGAAGGCTGACAGGTGTTGAGCTGCTTGCACCAGTTGAAGGCTGACAGGTGTTGAGCTGCTTGCACCAGGTGAAGGCTGACAGGTGATGAGCTGTTTGCACCAGGTGAAGGCTGACAGGTGTTGAGCTGCTTGCACCAGTTGAAGGCTGACAGGTGTTGAGCTGCTTGCACCAGGTGAAGGCTGACAGGTGATGAGCTGTTTGCACCAGGTGAAGGCTGACAGGTGTTGAGCTGCTTGCACCAGTTGAAGGCTGACAGGTGTTGAGCTGCTTGCACCAGGTGAAGGCTGACAGGTGTTGAGCTGCTTGCACCAGGTGAAGGCTGACAGGTGTTGAGCTGCTTGCACCAGGTGAAGGCTGACAGGTGTTGAGCTGCTTGCACCAGGTGAAGGCTGACAGGTGATGAGGCGGTTAGGTCGCGATAAATCATTTTGTTGGACGATATATTGTCCCAGAAACAATTGTGAATAAAAATGTTATGAAATATGTCATTTTAAGACCGATTTTTGCCACTTATTAAAATAAAATAAAAATATTACAGCATAATAATGCAATTAACTTTAAATTCTTAATAATATTCAGAAACTGTGACTACAATATTGTTTTTTATATCGTAAATAAATAAAACAAATAAGATAAAACCACATAACCAAAACAATTAATAAAATGGACTCATAGGATCTCAATACCATAGTCTTGCAATCATGTTGGTTAAATTGTTGTGACATCTTTGTAAACAAACACGCAAGTAAACGGGGAAACGATGTCAGCAAAAACGATCGAGGTCATGTCCATATACAACCATGAAAGAAAGCTCTGAGGAGGGATTCCTCCCCCAGGGTGGACAGACGAGCGATAGATGTCTTATGTACAGAATAAAGAACATAATGATGTTACAACATGGACAAATGAAAAAAGATCATAATGTGAGCATATATGAAAAAGATGAATCCAGGAGGATGTCGAGCAGCTTCCAGGTGTCGCCAACAATCATAACGTCTTTGAGTTACAAGAAAAGCGCTAAAGAAGTCTAATGTATTATTATTATTATTATTATTATTATTATTATTATAACAATTTATGAATTTTGTGTCCTTGTAGGAATTCAATTATGTTTAACAATGAGACGATGGCAGATGTTCACTTTGTGGTCGGGCCGCCTGGGGGGACGCAGCGAGTACCAGGACATAAGGTAAACCCTTCACACGCTGCAGATCTGACATCAATGAAACTGTGTGTGTGTGTGTGTGTGTGTGTGTGTGTGTGTGTGTGTGTGTGTGTGTGTGTGTGTGTGTGTGTGTGTGGCCTCTCCAACATGGAGACTGAAACAAGGCTCAGAGGCTGAAAACAAGCAGAACTGTGCATTTGGCAGGTAGTTTCCATCAGGAAGTCAAATGTAAGAGGTCCAAGTGAGCGAGTCAGTTTGTGTCTGTTATTAGTGGAGATGTCATGTTGTTGTTGTTCCTCTGCTGTCAGTACGTCCTCGCCGTCGGCAGCTCCGTGTTCCACGCCATGTTTTATGGAGAACTGGCCGAGGATCAGGAAGAGATCCGGATCCCTGATGTGGAGCCTCCATCGTTCCTGGCCATGCTGAAGTATGTCAGACTCTGATTCATTCAGTGTTTATGGACTGAGGGCATTTAGCTTTGTCTCTATAGAAACAAGTCAATACACTTATCATACACCATATCATACACCATATCTTACACCATATCTTACACCATATCATACACTTATCATACACCATATCTTACACCATATCATACACCATATCATACACTTATCATACACCATATCATACACCATATCATACACTTATCATACACCATATCATACACCATATCATACACTTATCATACACCATATCATACACCATATCTTACACCATATCTTACACCATATCTTACACCATATCTTACACCATATCTTACACCATATCTTACACCATATCATACACCATATCTTACACCATATCATACACCATATCTTACACCATATCTTACACCATATCTTACACCATATCTTACACCATATCTTACACCATATCAGAAATACAAATAAAAAGAGTTTGGACTTAACAAAATCAAATGAGCAAAACTTAGAAGTTTGTGAAGAGAAGGCACTGATCCCGCCCTTTTCCTTCTCAGGTATATCTACTGTGATGAGATCGAGCTGTGCGCTGACACCGTGCTCGCCACACTCTACGCAGCGAAAAAGTACATTGTGCCTCACCTGGCTCGGGCCTGTGTCAACTTCCTGGAGACCAGCCTGAGCGCCAAGAACGCCTGCGTGCTGCTGTCTCAGAGCTGCCTGTTCGAGGAGCCCGACTTGACGCAGCGCTGCTGGGAGGTGATCGACGCTCAGGCCGAGCTCGCTCTGCGCTCCGAAGGCTTCTGCGACATTGACACCCAGACGCTGGAGAGCATCCTGCGGCGGGAGACGCTCAACGCCAAAGAGATGGTTGTGTTCGAGGCGGCGCTGAACTGGGCCGAGGCGGAGTGTCAACGACAAGACCTGACACCGACTATCGAGAACAGGCGTCTGGTGCTGGGGAAGGCCATCTACCTGATCCGCATCCCCACCATGGTGCTGGAGGACTTCGCCAACGGAGCGGCGCAGTCCGGTGTGCTCACGCTCAACGAGACCAACGACATCTTCCTGTGGTACACCGCCGCCAACAAGCCTGAACTGTTGTTCTGCAGTAAACCTCGTAAAGGCCTGGCGCCGCAGCGCTGCCACCGCTTCCAGTCCTGCGCCTACAGGAGCAACCAGTGGAGGTACCGAGGCCGCTGCGACAGCATCCAGTTCGCCGTGGACAAACGCGTCTTCATCGCCGGCTTCGGCCTGTACGGCTCTAGCTGCGGTTCGGCCGAGTACAACGCCAAGATCGAGCTGAAGCGTCAGGGCGTGTCGATGGCCCAGAGGATCATCAAGTACTTCTCAGACGGCTCCAGCAGCACGTTCCCCGTGTCCTTCGACTACCCGGTGCAGATCGAGCCCGACACCTTCTACACCGCCAGCGTGGTGCTGGACGGCAACGAGCTCAGCTACTTCGGCCAGGAGGGCATGACAGAGGTGCAGTGTGGGAAAGTGACCTTCCAGTTCCAGTGCTCCTCGGACAGCACCAACGGCACCGGAGTGCAGGGTGGCCAGATCCCCGAACTTATCTTCTACGCCTGAGACGAGCAGCAGGGAGGACGCCGCAGAGATTCCAGCTTCACTGCCATGTGGACTTTTACTTTGAAAGTGTGGAGATGCGTTCGAGGTGGGGGGGGGGGGGGGGGGGGGGGGGACACTCCTGAGTTTACTGCTGAGCCATCGAGACGTGAAGACGGTTTGACTGAAACATGAAGACACGATGGAAGAAGTCTGAATCCTTCACATGTTGTTGTTTGTTTCACAGCGTCTGTCGTCGAGTCGTCGTCATCGCTGTTTCACTTCCTCTTGGTGACGCAGGAGTTATAAACATATATGGGAGTTATGAATAACCATTGGGGTGTGAGATGGAGATACAATCATGGAATATGCAATTTTATATTACAATTAATAAAATAACAATGAAATACATTTTCTGGGAAAATGAATTGGGAAATTGTTAATTGATAAAATAAGACATTAAAGACCCGATGAATCAAAGTCCTTCATCACAGCATCGCCCGTAACGTCCCAATACACCCAGAGGTGTTCAAAGAAGAGTCACATCATCAAATTCATATTGTGTGATGGAACGTTTCGTCTTATTCTCCACCCTTTGCACAGGAGCCCACACACACACACACACACACACATACACACACACACGTCAGGAGGCATTAACACTCAAAGTCTGTACACTTAAAAATCAGCCATGCGGACGTCTCTTAATATCACTTGTATGATTTGTTGGTTTGTTTTGCTTTATTAATCATCTGGAGCCCAACAGCCAAACATATTGAAATAGTAGTTGATGGATTTACGTCACGTGAACATTATAACGCACTTCTAAATGTGTATTTTAAAACAAAGAGCTAAATCAAATCTAAATCTCCTGATTGCAGCTTAAATGTGAATATTTTCTGGGTCTTTATTCGTCTCTGACAGGAAACTGAAACACATTTAACGACTTCCTCTCGGGGAAAACTGCTCGACATGTTTCCCTCGCGTCTTGTTGACCAAACTAATCGATTACTTGAGAAAATAATGGACCACGAAAAGGTTGTGAGTTGTTTTGCCTTAAAGATGACGTGTTCAGTATTGTGAAAGAAGCACAGACAAACGTTTAAATGTTCATTCAGCTGATTTATTCCTGATTTTAAAGATGTGTTAACATTCCTGCTGTTACTGAAAGCACTTCTTTTATGTTTTCTCCATCGACTGTTTGACCTGTTTAACCTGCGCAGGTGTTTACTGTTGTTTTAGTATTTAAAGCTGAATAATACACTTTTATATTTGTAATTTGACAGCTGATCACACTCTGTTACTTCACTTTTTATACACACTACTTCCGACATACTGTAACCTTCCTTTGGTGCTCTTTATTGTCTTCTTCGCTGATGAAATGTGGTCATTTAAAGGTGCATTTCACACATTATCCACATGGAATTCTACCTGAGCATCCTGCAGTATAACAGGAATCAGAAAGGATTTTAATTATAACTGTAACTTTTCTGTGTTGTATTTAAAGAGCGGTATTCCTCAGACGTCACTCCAACAAAAAGTCAACAACTCCTGTGCTTTTATTTTGAAAAACATGACATGCTTGTACTACATCCTGACTCAGTGTTTCATTAATGTTGCAGTCCTGTAAATATTTCCGTGATTGTGTCCTGACGCACTTCTTCTTCTTCTTCTTCTTCTTCTTCTTCTTCTTCATCTACTCTTTGAAAATGGAGGAACAAACTGTTTTATATGATTCTATATTGAAGAAACATATTTTTGGATGTCTTTGTTTCCTGTAATCTGATTCCAACCAGAATGTGCAGTGAGTCGGTGGCCTTATGAATGTGTTGTGACAAATTTGGAAATAAAAGGTTCAGATGTAAAACTTTGTTCTGTTCATCCTGCAGACGCTCGTGTTTTCTTAAAGTTCGATTCTGAATTGTTATTTATATTCTTTATCGATGAATGTTAATATGAACCCATTAAAGGAGCTTTTATTCTGATATGAATCCACCACATTAGCAGAATTAAAAACAGCAGCTGGGATCTCGAGCAGAGTACAAGTACATTTACTCAAGTACAATTCTGAGCTACTTTTATTGTAGATTGATATAATAATAACATTATCAATAAATTATGATGTAATATTATGGATAGTTTAAACAATAAGACTTTATTGGTCAGTGTATATGTAGTAAAACATTTATTACACCAAATTTCACTGGATTGTTTTGTGAATTTAAAGAATATTAAGACTCTTAAATGTATAAACACCACAAAATGTCTAAAACAAACTCTTTAAACACGAATAATGTATTTTTTAAATTATAATTCCACCTCCTTACAGTCAAGAAGAAATATCCATCTCATGTTATTCTTTTTACAAATGTCTACGGTTGAAGCTACCTCACATATCTTCTCTCAAATTAAAATCTAACAGCTACAGAACACGATCCTGTGACTTCTTAGCCTTAGATATCCCTCATGCACGCACACATATTAAATAACTGTAAACTACAGCTGTGCATTGTCTTTGAAAATAAAAAGTTTCTTTATCTGATTCTTTTAGTTTTTATGATTCTTTTAACTTGTTAATTCCTTGTTATTGTGTAGCTGTTTGTGTCATTTTAAAAGTTTTGTTTTCTCTCTTGGAAATTAGATTGTAATCTCAAGGAGACTGATTAAATAAAGGTTTAAATTGAATGGAAAAATTATATTATTAAAGTTTATTTACTCTGATTATATTTTATTAATATTAATTATTATTATTATTGGTATTATCATTATTATTGGTATTATCATTATTATTATTATTATTATTATAAATAATACCATTGTGTCTGCAATGTTTGTATTTCGAATGTTGTTTCAATAAAGTTTGAAGAGGGAAAAAACGGTTTACTCAACTCGCTGCAGTTTGTCCCTCCGCGCTTTCCGTCCTTCTGACAGCAGAGAGCAAAGTACAAACTACAGGCTGTTTGCAGCTGTGGAACCTCACAGATATTAAACTCCGGTGTTTTGTCGTCGTAATGCAGAGATTAAGAATCATTTCGGGCCACTTGTCCCCCCCCGGGTCCTCTGAACACAGACGGGACCCATGGAGGACGGAGTGCGGGGCGGCGGGCAGCAGCAGCCCGGAGGACGTGGTGGTGGTTCACGGAATGAGGACTGCTGTCGGGAAAGCGAAGAGAGGAGCGTTTAAAGTAAACAGTTTTAAAACTGCTTCATCCGCAGGTGTGCTGAAGTTTAGAAAGTCACGATGAAGCTGATGCAGGAAGAAAAACACCAACTGTGGTGCAGCTGTACTCCGTGGTGGAGGAAGTTTATTATCAGTAAAAGTAGTCATTGTGCAGTGAGATGTTCCCTGTGAGGTTCAGTACATGTGATGCTTCTGGATTAATATTCCTGCTGCATTAATGTGTGTGTTGTGTGTTACTGCTGTACATGTTTAAGGTTGTTCTAATGTTCCCTCCTTTACATCCTGTTGGTAGTGTAATCTCCATCAATGCATCATATTCTATAAGATCATCATGTTTGATGTGATGTGTTGAACGTGTTCCTGCAGGACACAACACCTGACGAGCTGCTGAGTGCAGTGATGACAGCTGTGCTCACAGATGTTGGACTTTCCCCCGACAAGCTGGGAGACATTTGTGTTGGTGAGAGACTTTGATTCTTTACTGTGTGTGTGTGCGTGTGTGTGTGTGTGTGTGTGTGTGTGTGTACTTTATTTGAGTATTTCCAATTAGTTGCTTTATACTTTTTACTCCATGACATTTATTTGACATCTTAAGTTACAAAACACAATAATTAAATGTGATAATAGACATGATTCTTTCTTTATCAGGAGTACTTTTAGTTTTTGTACTTTTGATGCAAATACTTTTATACGTTCACACTCGAGATGTAACATTGTGCATGCAGGACCTTTCTACAGAGTCTCTGTAGTATTACGACTTCTTCTTCCACCACCTCTGGGTGTGAAACTAGTTCCTGATGCAAATATGAATAAATGAAGAAGTTAAAGTATTCAGAGACCATCAGGGAATACTTGCTGCCATTGATCCTCATTTCTTAAACATTTTATTAAACTTACTTCATGACAGGAAGTTGTTTATTGTTATTCTCTCGCAGCAGCACAAACACTCGTCACCTGTTCTACATCTTAAACCAAATGTTGTCTGCAGGTAACGTGCTGCAGCCCGGCGCCGGGGCGCTGATGGCCAGAGTGGCTCACTTCCTCAGGTCAGACATCATCACTGCCTGTCTCACTGCTCTGTCTCACTGCCTGTCTCACTGCTGTGTCTCACAGCCTGTCTCACTGCTGTGTCTCACAGCCTGTCTCACTGCTGTGTCTCACTGCTGTGTCTCACAGCCTGTCTCACTGCTGTGTCTCACTGCCTGTCTCACAGCTGTGTCTCACAGCCTGTCTCACTGCTGTGTCTCACAGCCTGTCTCACTGCTGTGTCTCACAGCCTGTCTCACAGCCTGTCTCACTGCTGTGTCTCACAGCCTGTCTCACTGCTCTGTCTCACAGCCTGTCTCACTGCCTGTCTCACTGCCTGTCTCACAGCTGTGTCTCACTGCCTGTCTCACTGCTCTGTCTCACTGCCTGTCTCACTGCTCTGTCTCACTGCTCTGTCTCACAGCCTGTCTCACTGCTCGGTCTCACAGCCTGTCTCACTGCTCTGTCTCACAGCTGTGTCTCACTCCCTGTCTCACTGCTGTGTCTCACAGCCTGTCTCACTGCTCGGTCTCACAGCCTGTCTCACTGCTGTGTCCCACAGCCTGTCTCACAGCCTGTCTAACTGCTGTGTCCCACAGCCTGTCTCACAGCCTGTCTAACTGCTGTGTCCCACAGCCTGTCTCACTGCTGTGTCTCACAGCCTGTCTCACTGCTCGGTCTCACAGCCTGTCTCACTGCTGTGTCCCACAGCCTGTCTCACAGCCTGTCTAACTGCTGTGTCTCACAGCCTGTCTCACTGCTGTGTCCCACAGCCTGTCTCACAGCCTGTCTAACTGCTGTGTCTCACAGCCTGTCTCACTGCTCTGTCTTCCTTTCAGCGGGTTTCCAGACACGGTACCCGTCTACACCGTCAACAGACAGTGCTCCTCTGGACTGCAGGCTCTGTTTAACATCGCAGGTACAAACTCTTCACTCATTACTTCAGAACTTAGAAATAATAAGTGTTGACTGTGTGTGTGTGTGTGTGTGTGTGTGTGTGTGTGTGTGTGTGTGTGTGTGTGTGTGTGTGTGTGTGTGTGTGTGTGTGTGTGTGTGTGTGTGTGTGTGTGTGTGTGTGTGTGTGTGTGTGTGTGTGCGCAGGAGCCATCAGGAGCAGATCCTTTGACCTGGGCCTCGCATGTGGGTCAGTTTATTAACCATTCCAGCTTTGAGAAAATACAAGTAAAAGGAAATAATGTTTAAAACTGAGTGTGTGTGTGTGTGTGTGTGTGTGTGTGTGTGTGTGTGTGTGTGTCAGCACGGAGAGCATGTCTCTGCGTTCGATCGGTGATCCCGGAGATTTGAGCTCCAGGCTGACGGACAACGACAAAGCCAGAGACTGCATCATCCCGATGGGGTGAGACACGTGACCCCCCAGAACTAGTTTAATATAATCTGAAGTTTCTTCTTATGTTACAAAATGTTTTGATTTCACTGTTTGCTCCTGATTCTGTAAAAGATTTAATTTGTTCCTTGTTTCTGCAGAATCACCTCAGAGAACATCGCAGAGAAGTTTGGGATCTCCAGAGAGAAGCAGGACGCCTTCGCTCTCAGCTCTCAGCAGAAGTGAGTCGGCACAAAGTTTGTTCTGCAGCCGGGACGTCCTGAACGCCCTCTGTGGAAACACTGCTGCACTAAAGTCGTGCAGTTAAAGTGCATCATAATCATTTATTGTTATTATTCCTCGTGCATTAATGTAAAAGCTGTTGTTGAAGCTCGTTTTTAATATTAACTAATTATTATTTTCATTCAGGATTAATCTGCTGAATTACTCAGATCCTAAATGTATATTATATATATTTGTATGTTTATAAATGTTTTTATTACCTTGTTTTATCATTTTTAATTAAATCTTCTAATGTTTTGTGATGTTCTTTTATTTTTTACTTTTGCTTTATCTGCTTTTATTTTTTGTAACATGTTTTGAAAAGATTAATATTATTATTGTTAATATTATTAATGTTAATATTATTATTGTTAATATTATTATTAATATTAATATTGTTAATATTATTATTGTTAATAATATTATTGTTAATATTATTATTGTTGTTGTTTGAAGCTCTAACTTCTCTGACCTGCTGCTCACAGAGCGGCCCGGGCGCAGAGCTCCGGTGTGTTCGAGCAGGAGATCGTTCCCGTCATCACGAGGTTTGTGGACGACGAGGGTAAAGAGCGCGAGGTGACGGTCGCCAAGGACGACGGGATCAGAGCGGGAACGACTCTGGCGGGTCTGAACAAACTGCGGCCGGCCTTCAAACCTGACGGCAGCACCACGGCAGGTCGGACCTCCTCCCTCTGTTCACCGCCAACGACACACTGAACATATCTTTGTATTTATTTGGTACATTTGTTTCCTGTACACATTTATTTTATAATATTTATTCTTTCATGTATTCACATTATTAGATATTATTCACTTAATAAGAATAAAGCGAACGGCTGATTTTAAAACACCGGTTCTTCTCAGGTAACTCCAGCCAGGTGAGTGACGGAGCAGCGGCCGTGCTGATTGGTCGCAGGTCTGCCGTCGAGGCTCTGGGTCTGCCGGTGCTGGGGGTCCTGAGGGCCAGTGCCGTGGTGGGGGTCCCTCCGGATCTCATGGGTATTGGACCAGCATTCGCCATCCCTGCAGCTCTGAAGCAGGCTGGTGAGTGACTCCATAAATACAAATATACAGACGGACGTCGACATCTTCTATCAGAGTGCTTCTCAATAACTCGGCCCGTCTGCTCTCAGGACTAACTGTGGACGACATCGACGTGTTTGAAATCAACGAGGCCTTTGCCAGTCAGGTACACACACACACACACACACACACACACACCCATAAAGACGCAAACACAGTGAAGACATGTCAGCTGCTTATGAAGACGTTTGGACAGACAGTACAGTATAAGTACAGTTTACTTATACCAGTATAATATATTATACCGGTATAATATATTATACTAGTATAATATATTATACCGGTATAATATATTATACTAGTATAATATATTATACCGGTATAAGTACAGTTTACTTATACTGGTATAATATATTATACCGGTATAATATATTATACTAGTATAATATATTATACCGGTATAAGTACAGTTTACTTATACTGGTATAATATATTATACCAGTATAATATATTATACTAGTATAATATATTATACCGGTATAAGTACAGTTTACTTATACTGGTATAATATATTATACCGGTATAATATATTATACCGGTATAATATATTATACCGGTATAATATATTATACCGGTATAATATATTATACCGGTATAATATATTATACTGGTATAATATATTATACTAGTATAATATATTATACTAGTATAATATATTATACTAGTATAATATATTATACTGGTATAAGTAAACTGTACTTATACTGGTATAATATTATATATATTTTCTATAACTTTTCATGACATACTATATTTTTTCTTATTTAATAACATATTTTATGACTTCCTGTAGAGATCTTCTTCACATTTGGTACAAACACTCAATAATAAACGGATTAGAATGTTGAGGTCAAAGGTCAAAGGTCACTTTCACACAAATGTCTGAAGGATGTAACCTGTAACCTCGAGGCGTTGATCCTAGTGATGTGGACCTTCCCTGCTGCTCAGGCGCTGTACTGTGTGGAGACGCTGGGGATCCCGCTGGAGAAGGTGAACCCTAACGGAGGAGCCATCGCTCTGGGTCACCCTCTGGGCTGCACCGGCGCCCGACAGGTGGTGACGCTGCTGAACGAGCTCCGACGCAGAGGCAGGAGGTTCGTCTGAGAAACTGATGACGCACGACTCGTGTTGAAGTGTTGGGACGAGTTTCCTCAGTGCTCCTCTCTTATGTTCCCGTCTGCAGAGCGTACGGCGTCGTGTCCATGTGCATCGGGACCGGGATGGGAGCGGCCGCTGTCTTTGAATACCCCGGAGCGTAGGAGCCTTTCACACAGGACGGGTGATCTGCGCGTTACAAGACCTCGTGACGCTCAGCTGTCAGTCAGGATGTTTATACAGCATGGCGTCCAGTTCTAACCGTAGTTAACACTTAACACGAGCTACTGATGGTCCAGGGTTCATATTAAAGCTGAGTCATCAGGAGACGTCAATAATGCAGCTGATTTATCCCCGACCACACCGTGTATCTGCTTTAATCAGTACGTGATGTGTAAAGAAGTTTGATTCAAGTGTTTGACATCGTAATAATAATAATTAGAACATTTTGATATCCTGACCCGTACGAGCGGAGTCAACACTCTGACTGGATAAACTTTAAATCACTTCTTGATCCAAATACTGGAAAATATTAACTTTATACGCTGAAATGATTTGAATGAGAAGAAGAAGTGTCGCTATGGTGACGAGCCGAGAGCCAGAGCAGCCGACACGTCTTCAGTGGGACGGGTTCTGCTCGGTTCTGCTCGGTCGTCACTGTTTTATGCAACAGAACTTTGTGAAACATTTCTTCTGAGTGTAAAAATAAAACACGTCACCAGGATTCACTTCTTTACTAGAGACTCCTTCCTCATCTGATCGTTTCCTGTACAAACATATAAAACAGCAGGAAGCCGAGCGGCGCCTGAACGCTACACAAACTTCTGCTTCTTCCGAGCCTGAAACTGCTCCGTCTTGCTTTTAATCGACTTGATGAGCAGCGACAAACTGGGGTCCATCGATTTCCTCGAGGAGCCTTCAAGTGTTGGAGCGTCAGAGTCATTTACTCGCTTCTCCCCGGCGGCGGCCTCCCCCTGTGTGGGCGCGACGCTCTGAGCACCGAGCGAGTCCTCCATCCGGCGCTGCTCCTCTCCTCGCCGCCGCTGCTTCTCTACCTGGATGCTCGTCGTGGCTTTAGTCTTCTTGTAGTTGGGGTTAGACGGGTCCAGGTTGAACAGGTGGGAGGTGAACATGGCCTGGAAACGAGCGTCTTTAACGTCCACCTGGACAGACGGGAGAAGGTTTGTTACGCCGACATTACTTATGAATCTTTAACAAACGATCGTGACGAGGCCGCTGCGGCTCCATGTCACACTACATTCTAACCCCGCCCACTTTTTAGCGGTCCAATCAAAAGCAAAGGATTTTATTTCACTACACGGCGACTTTAAGTTACTTTCATCTCATCTCTTACAAACGTCCTCTGGTCGTGATCCAGAAGCATAACGTACGTACTGTGGTCGTTTCCTACATCCTGCTTATAGAAGCTAAGTGAATATCAACTGAAGCTAAATCATCTTTGAGAGATCATCTGGATCCTCAGACAGACCTGGAAGTCGTCGCCCTCCAGCTTCTCGTCGCCCTTCTTCAGCAGCTTCTTCCTCTTCTTCTTGCTCAAGTTCTGCTGCTCCACGATCTTGTCGTAGTTGAAGTGTTTGTGTTTGTCGTCGTCCTCCATCAGCAGAGCCATCTCCGCCTGCACACGCACACACACACACACACACACACGTTTAGTCTTCATGTACAAACGACGGTTGATTATTAAATAATGTTTTGCGACTTTCTTCCTCAGACCTTTTGTTTCTCCAGCTCCTCTTCCTCCTCCGCTGTCCGCTCCTCTTCCTCCTGCGTCTTCTTCTTCCCTTTCTTCTTCTTCTTGTCTGCGGACACAAATATCACATGCGTGTGTAAAAGACGTCTACGTGCTGCGGAACCATCTCGATAAGTCTGCGTTCTGTATGAATGTAGCTCAAAGACTGAATCATCTTCAGTAATAACAGCTGACTGATGTTTTGGCGACTTACCTGCAGCGGCGAGCTCGTCGGCGAAGAAAGGGTCACTGAGGTCGACGTCTGGAGGAAGCTCGTCGTCACTGAGCTCTTCGTCATCCTCTCCCTGAGACCAGAGGAAATATAAAGCTGATAAACTACAGAAGGAACTTTAGGACTGATCGGAGCGAGAGTCATATTTCTGTGCTGTTGACAAAGACGAGGACGAAGACGAGTAATGAACAGAGTTGTTGTGGGAACATCACGTTAGAGGGAATACTGCACCTCCGATCCAGGTGGTGACAACATGTGGAGCTTTACGATGTGTAAACATGAACGAGGCTCCTGCTCAGATCCAACACATTAACAGTTATGAAAACAGACGTCCGTCAGAAAGCGTTTCATCGTTCTGCACACACAGATTCATGCAGCTGCTCAACTCGCCTCTTTCTTTTGAGACTTCTTCTGCTTCTTCCGATCTTTCTTCTTCTGCAAGAACTCCTCCCACGGCGTCAGCTGCTCCGTCCCCTCCAACTTCTTCTTCACCAGCTGCTCCGTCGTCTCCTTCAGCCCTGCAGATAAAACAGCTCATAATACAGCTTCACACACACGCACGCACGCACACACACACACGCACGCACGCACACACGCACCTGGCACCCAGGTGATCTCCATCCCCATGTCTCTGTCCTCGTGCAGCTTCTTCTCTTTGTCCTGAATGCCTTTCAGCAGCTGTCTGTACTTGGAGATCTGCTCCTCGCTCTTCTGCTTCTTCTTCTCCACCTTCATCTCCACGACGGGCTCTTTTGCCAATGAAGCTACAAACACCAAACGACATCATGACCCCTCAGCGCTGCATCTTCTCCCGTTGCTCCACATTAATGCGTCTCCAGTTTCTGTCTCACCCTCTGCTGTTGCGTCTTCGTCTCCACTCTCTTGCTCTCCGAAATCAAGCCCTCCCTCTTCCCCCTCTTCTTCGCTGGAGGAGGCCAGGTAGGCCTTGAAGTCCATGGCCAGCAGCTCGTCCTTGTTGAAATTCCTGTTGAGGGCGGTGACGCGGTCGTTGTCCGTCTCGTCCCACGTCAGCAGCACCTGATGGGTCGAACACAGACATCAGTTTGTATCGGTCGTCATTCATTCAAATACTGATTTATAAAAGCAATGACAGACAACATGAGGACACTGATGAAGGTCAGTTATTAAACCTTGTTATGACCTTTACTCTGACCACATGGTACATATCTTATATTACTCATCACGCTGCTGCGCTCTTTAACACGGATAACGTTTTATTCACTGATCCACCAGGACGACTTCTAATAACATCTGAAGGGCTTTTATTGTGAAATTCAGAGTAAAGTTCCCGTCAGAGAGTCGAGGCGACGGCAGCACGACGTGATGTTGTAACGATCAGTGTCAGGGACCAACAGTCTCATCTTCATCCATAATAACACCAGGAGGTATTTGTATCTTCAGTTGTCAGATAAATGTAATGGAGTATAAAGCAGAAGATGGAAATACTTAAGCACTCGAGTGCGTTGTGTATGAAACTAGATTCTCTGTGCAGGTAAATAAAGAACACAAACATCTCTAACGGCCGTCTGTAGGTCTTCTCCACATCTGAACCCCTCGGTTGTTACCTTTGACGTTGCGTTGGCAGATGAGGTGAACAGTTTGGGCGTGTAGGCCAAGAGGTTCACATCCGTGGCCACGTCTTTGGGCTCCTCGTCAAACTGGACGTCATCAGGAATAAACCTGTAAAAAAAGGACCAATGAAATCATTGCTTCACCAGAGCCGTTAGCGTCGGTTAGAGCTTCACTTCCTCTCACCGGAGGTCCAGCACGGAGCAGCTGCTCTCGTACTCGTAGCCGTCACACTCCTGGTAGATGATGCCGGCGGTCTCGGTCGAGTCGCACTCGACTACAGCGTAGAAATACTTCAGCCGCTTGAACTGGTAGTCCCGCATCTTCTCTCTGTAACCTCTGAGAGAGGACACACACACACACATCAGATCCAGAGGAAGGAAACTCAACACAAAACACACACACACACACACACACACACACACACACACATCAGATCCAGAGGAAGGAAACTCAACACAACACACACACACACACACACACACACACACACACACCTCTCCTCCTCGTTGTCGTCCTCCGAGTCGTCGGGCAGAGCTTTCAGCTCCAGCGGCCCCTGCGTCACCTCCGCCCTCAGCCTCTCCCTCCCAAACTCTGACGGGTAGATCTAAGACAATACCCATGATGCATTGCTGTTTACTTGACCCACGTCTTGATTTGAAATACAAAAACAAACACCTGAAACGTTCACTGGAGTGAATAGATGCAGATATGCGACTCGTTCTCTGGCGTCACCTTGACGGACAGCACGGCTCCTCCTTTAGGCAGGAAGGAGTTGAACAGCACCAGCAGGTCTTTGGCTTTCATGCGGTCCCAGTCCATGTTGCAGACGCCCAGACGAGCAGACACCTGACACACACACACACACACACACACACACACGGTCAGTAAGCACATCAGTGTGTGTTAATGAACATATAATAAATATATAATCTGTGTAGCCAACACTCGGATCCTTAAGGACAAAAGATTCTGAAAATAAGGTTTTACTCAGTAAAAGTGTCCCCCCCCCCCCCACCTCACCTCGTCGGTCCGTGGAGCGTCTTTGGCCAGCTCGCCCCAGTTGTGTTCGATCTCCTCTTCCTCTTTCTTCAGGATGGCGTCCACATCGCCATCTTCGTCTTCATCTGAGCTGGTCTCTGCGTTTCCCTTCCCTCTGGCCAGATCCGGCTCGCTGTCACTGTCCTCCGAATCCAGACCGGACTCCTCTTCAGATCCGCTCGCCACTTCACTCTCATCATCTTCTTCTTCATCATCATCGCTGTCCTCTTCATCACCTTCATCATCCTCACTGCCGTCCGTGACACTGTCTCCCAGGTCAACATCATCCCTCTCCGCAGTTTGCTGCTTCTCATCCTCTTCATCGTCTGAGGACACTGATCACCGTGCAGAAAGCAACAGAAGCATTATGGCCGCCGCCACGCCGACGCAAACATTTAACATTGTGCAGAAATACTGAAATCTGCCCCCGACAGACTCCCGTTCTAACTAACCCCCTTCAGTTTGAAGCTTTGAGCAACAGGAGCCTCAATAATGCAAAAGCCTTCTGACATATCAGGTGTTTCATTTGTGTTTTAATAACTTTTAACTGCAAAGACACGTGTAGATGACATGAAAGCATCCTGCATCAGTGAACATGAACTCACCCTCTTCAACGACCCTCACGCCACGTTCAAGCGGCTCTCCTTTAGCATCTCCGCTCTGCACTGCTTTTCCTTTCTTCGCCTCTTCATCAGCCTTCGCCGGCTTCGCCTTCACTTTTTTCTTCTTCTTGCCCTCTGCCGCCTTCTTGCTCGTTTCATCGTCCTCTGAGTCGGAGACTTGGTAGAAGCGCTTCAGGTCCTCCGTGGAGGTTTGGTTGATGGGTCTGCCTCGTTTGTCCACCGTGCACTTCACCTTGAAGCGCTCGTCGTGAAACATGGACTGGAAACGCTTGTCGATCTTGATTTTGTGCTCTCTCTCGGGCATCTCCCAGAACCTGGGGTCCTTCTGCACCCGCAGGAAGCGCTCATCGCCGCCCTGCTTCTTTTTGGACGACATGGTGGCAAACTTCACGCGTCACCTGACAAAGACGGGACACAGTGTTGGATGACATGGACAACGAGCACTGTGATGAGGATTATTGTGATTTAAGTATTTCTGCTTTTCTTTGCTTCATAACAAACTAAACAATCACTTGACTGCAAAGTGGTGGAAGAATATTCATTAGAAATGTGCAAATACTCGGTTACAAGTACAAAAGCATTGGAATACACTTACAAAAGTAAAAGTACTCACTATGCAGAATAGCTCATATCAGAATCATATGTTTTATATCATTATAATTATTGATACATGCATTAATATTAAAGTAAAGTATAAATGCAAACATTTATATGCACTTCCATCACTGATAATGATGGAAAATACACATTAGTTGCAGCTGGAACTTGTAAATATCACTGTCGTTTCAGTAAACATGTAAACAAAATGTCGGAACAGTGAAGACAGACAGTAAGGGCGGGAAAACCAGAGAACAGCTGGCGCAACACACCCCCGCGAACATGTAGCTGTGGAAATGTAATGATAAATCAGTTCATAACAACGTTAACATTAACAATTATCATAAATCTGTACCACTACCTCTCTTCCTTTCTGCTACACGTGTTTTCCCAGCATGCAACTCTTCCGTGACCTTTCTATCTTCCCGCCCCTTTCTTGGTAAGGTAAGCGAAGTGGGACAAACGAGGGAAAGGCGCAACGAGAATTCAGATGCTTTACAAAACACTTTCTAGCAAACATAACTGCGAACATTTGACTTTTCCTCTGTTGACACTCAAAAACTGTTATTACATTGTTAACAGTTGTTGAAAATATTTTGTGAATGCATTTAAGATTTATATATTTACAATATAATTCCGTATTTTAAAGATGTAAAGTAAAAGCAATCAAAAACACTGTTAGTTTTTATGTTTTTAGTCATTTAATCAGAAATATATTATATATTATAATTATAATATATATTATATATGTTTTAATCAAGCACAATAGATTTGTTATAAATTAAGTATTAATTGACAATTCTATAATATCTGTATGCAACAATAGATTAGTTGAATGATAGAAAATTAATCATCAATTAATGGTAAAATTAAAATTAATTTGATAAGCAAAAAATGCGTATGAATGCGCATTTTCTGGTTCCAGCTTTTAAAATATGATAATCTTTTAGCTTTTCTTTGTTTTATTTAAAATAAACTTAATATTCTACTTTATATTACTGATTGATAAAAAATAAATACATGTGAAGTCACCTGGTGAATTGGGGACTGAACTATTAATCACATATTATTGAAAACAATAAGAAGCTGCAGACTTATTAGAAACCGGAGTTCCAGTCTGTGATCCAGTTCCATGGTTTCCAATGATCCCAGTAGAATCCAGTTCCACAGTTTCGCTCCTCCTCCTCCCTGAGGTCACTCAGTGTGGAGGACAGGAAGAAGTCAGCTCAGCTGTTGTACAATGTTCTGATGTTCAGAGTATCTTCTTTAATCCACAGTTGATTTGGACTTTAAAGCAGCACCATGAGCAGCGGAGTGTGTCGCAGAGTCCTGCAGAGCGCCGGCTCCCCTCCTGCAGCCTCAGCCGGCAGCTGGAGCTGGAGCTGGAGCATGTCCTCCTGCTGCAGACACCGTCCCGGGCTGAGGTCTGAACCCCGCAGAGGGCTGTCAGCGTCGGGCAGAGGCACCATGAATGTGTTCAACAGGGAGATGAAGAAGAGGCAGAAGAACTGGGCAGCATCTCTGCAGGACGGACACCAGTACGACTACCTGAGGAACGAGGTACGAACCTGACAGACATCTGAAAACATTGTGCACAAGTCTTAATTATTTATTCTTAGACACTGAGAGGGGAATATTGCTTTATCTGACAGCTTTGTTTACAATATTAATTACTTAATAAACATTCTTATTTTCTGTATAATTGTTTGTGTTTTGCCCCCAATGATCGACCTCGTGACCCCTGAAAGTAAAAGTATATGACATGTATAACATGTATTGAATTAAAAGCACACAAATGAGCAATAATCTTTACACTCAGCTCAGATCCCACATCTTTATAATTAAACTATAAATGCAATATAAGTAGGTAATACAGTGATTCATATCATTCTTTTGAGGTGTTTCCATTTTCAGGTAAGTTTATTCATGCAGAACATTTCAAAGTGAAACATCAGAAGCACTGAAGTGCAAAAGAAACACTTTATAAAAGTACATTTAAATACAACTGAAAGCCCTCATTAAATAATAATTGAAGTGTTTTGTTTTGCAAGCTTTGGATCATGTTAAATCCACATTACATCTTCCTGCTCTTTCGGCAGACATCGTTCCAACACCTGAAACGTAGAGAGGATCTGCGTGTAGGTGCAGAGTGAAGGAGATGTTTCTGCTTTAACCTTCAGTCACTCACTTTGATCTTCTGCAGGTTGGCAGTCGAGTGGCGGATCGGGTGTATGACATTGCGAGGTGGGTTTATGTCGAGACGGCCGCTTTCTCCTTGAACACACACATCGACTCTTCTGCACACGTTTGCTTTCTCGTCTCTCGTCTCAAACGCCGGTCCTTCTTTTGTCTTCTCAGGACGTTTCCTCTGGCTCTGGACATCGGCGGTGGAAAGAGTCACATCGCAGAGCACTTAAGCAAGGTGCAGTACAAGTACTTTATCCTTCGACTCCCCTGCATCTCAAAGGGAAGTGCTGTACGTTTGCAGATTCACATCATTATTATTAAATATAGATGTTCATTATACCCAGCAGTATATAAAATATCTTTACCAGCTGAACATTAACGCTATGAAACACTATCATTGATATTATTCTGTTTGACTAATGCATCATTAATGAATAATAATATGCAATAATTAATGACATGCTCGTGAAACTGTTCTCAGTGGCCCAAACAATTAGTCTTTTTGTTTTGTTGGTGTCTCAGGACTTCGTGGAGCGTTTGTTCCTGACGGACGTCTCGGAGAACTCTCTGGTGAGAGTCCAAACGAATCCTAAAAGCTTCCTGCTGTGAGATGTGCAGGTTTATTCTCCAGAGGAATGTTTGAAAGGCTTCCCGTCGTAAAGCTCTCGCGTGTAGAACATTTCTTCTTCTTTTCTAATCGTTCTGAGCTGAAATATGAATGAACCCTGGTGGAAGTGATCAGTACTTCCTGATGCTGATATGAACTTATGTTACGGCTCTGATCTTCAGAAACGGAGAAGAGCGAGCGAGATCCCGACTCATGGCGTTCTCGCTGACGAGGAGTTTCTGCCGTTTAAAGAAAACACCTTCGACCTGGTGGTGAGCAGCCTGAGGTGAGCGTCACACGTTACCCTCTCAACACATTTCTTCTTCTGTCTCTTATTAATGTTCAATTAATGAAATTGGAACTTAAATTTGAAGTTTTTTTTCCACAACACTACAAAACTGCAGCCTTTTGATCGACCACCATGTTTGTTTCTCTTGTTCTACTCGTTCACTGTAATGCAGTCTGTATATTCACCCTGTGCTCTCTAACATGGAGACTTTATATTATTTATTTTAGTGCTTCTACTGTCCATCTTTAGCTCACAGTGTCTTTAATGTCTTTACTCTCTTGTCTCAGTCTGCACTGGATCAACGACCTGCCTGGAGCTCTCCGACAGGTGAGAGGAAAGAGAAAACTTTGTATCTGTGAATATTTAATTTTGCCGATCTTCCACTGGAGGTCGTCGTTTCCTCCGTTGTGTTCAGGCAACATTTAGTCACTTGTACTTCAGGCTTCCTTATTTATTTCAAATGTTCTCAGTTCTTCAGTGTCTGAGGCGTTAACTCACCTGTGAATCCACAGGAAGGAGTGTGAAGTGATGATGTTGTACTGTCTCCTCCTCCTGCTCCTCCTCCTCTTCCTCCTCCTCCTCTTCTTCCTCTCCTTCCTCCTCCTCCTCCTCCTCCTCCTCCTCCTCCTCCTCTCAGATCCACCAGGTGCTGAAGCCGGACGGGGTGTTCATCGGGGCGATGGTGGGCGGGGAGACCCTGTACGAGCTGCGGTGCTCCCTCCAGCTCGCCGAGACCGAGAGGGAGGGAGGCTTCTCCCCCCACGTCTCCCCATACACCGCCGTCACAGACCTGGGCAACCTGCTGGGCCAGGCCGGCTTCACCATGCTCACTGTGGTGAGACACACACACACACACACACACACACACACACTGCTTAAAGATGTTTAAAGTCATTAAATAAAACCTTTGACTGTTTCAGGACATCGATGAAGTTCAGGTTCATTATCCAGGGATCACTGAAGTCATGGCCGACCTGCAAGGTGCAAAGTGTTCACGTGTGAATGAAAGTGTTTAAGCTGTGAAACGTCCTGCAGAGTTCGGATGCAGCCGGACATCAGAGCTGTGAGCGTGCAGAACCTCTCAGTGTCAGCTTTACTCTTTACTTTGGTTTGTTTGCTGGAATTAAGCTCGAAGTTGCATTAACGAGCTTTTAAAACGTTGGTTCTGCCGTTGTTGGGCGACAACACGACATGTTTCTAGATCATATTTGTGACGTTGTGTTAATTGCACTTTATTAAAATGTGTTAAATGACTGACTCTTGATCTGTAACTTGTATTTCCATGTTGTGCAGGAATGGGTGAGAGTAACTGTGCCTGGAACAGGAGAGCGATGTTGCACAGAGACACCATATTAGCAGCAGCAGCTATTTATAAAGGTGAGTGTTTATAAAGCTTTATCATACAAGCTCGTATTCGATGTTCGGCTTCAGCAGCCGCCGTAGAAACGCTTCTGACATAAGATCAATGTTCAGTTGTCCTTCCTACATTATGCATTTAGTCATGGCCGCACTGCAGAGTGATCTCCTTCCTCTTAAAGCTGCATTACTCTCCAGGAACTATTAAAACTCATCAGTGAGCTTCTCACACACACATACACACACCACACACCACACACCACACCCACCACACACACACCGTCCTGCTGTAATACTCACTACAGCACCAAATATGGATTCATCCGCCGCTGAAAATAGTCCCAAAGTTTGTTTGATAAAAACTACAGAGAGCAGATGTTTTAAGAAACGACTAAAGATTAAAAGAGTTAAGATTAATGTCTTCAGTGGGAACCAATGGGCTCGCAGCAGAAAAGCTTTTTGGGGGATTTGTTGACGATAATAAAAAGCTGACCAACGTGCGCTCATACAAACTTGGTTTGTTCCTTTAGGTGGAGTTACTTCATTTCTGATACTTCTGTTTTCTTGGTTCTCATTTCTTTGGTTGACTTTATTGACCTGCTGCGTTTCTGTTAATCTTTATTCCCTCTGACTCATCAGGTTAAAAATAAAGACGTTTCCTCTTTCTTAGCTGAGGTCTCTCACACGCACAGTTCACAGTTCAGAGTTCAGAGTTCAGAGTGGCGTCAGAAAGGGAAGAGAGAGTGGAAGGGTTACTCGCCTTGTTGTCTTTCTTCGCAGCGTCACATGATGTCAGTTTTCAGCGGTGGAAGAATAAATAAATACATGTTTTTATTTAAGTCCTGCATTCAAAACTTATTTATTTGTAAATACAAAAGGATGAACATTGAAGTACTAAAACATCATGTGTTCATCATCTTTAATGTTGCAGCCGTGAAGGTGGAGCTGATTTAATCACTTTCTGTAGTTTCATCTGTAATAATACATAAAGATCTATTAGTTTATTCATATTTAGACAAATGTAGTCAAATACAATATTTCCCTCTGAGATGTAAGGTTTCATGAAATGTTACTAGCCGAGCTTTATCAAAAGATAAAAACAAACTGGTGTTCTGCTTCATGATCGTCCGTTTGTGTGAACTTGTTTCAGAGATGTACGCGAGCGAGGACGGCTCCATCCCCGCCACCTTCGACATCCTCTACATGATTGGCTGGAAGCCTCACGAGTCTCAGGTACGACAGGTGTTCACCTCCAATACGCAACCCAGTCCTCGAGCTTCTTGTTGTTGCACGTCTCCATTGTTGGCACGGAGCACGAGGGACGCAACAATCCGACGCTGGTTGTAGAAAGTACTTTGAATTATAATTCCTTTTGTTATTCTAAGTGTTCAGATGTAAACTTCTGAACAAAGTTGAAATTTGCTGAAAAAGTTCAAATAAAAGGCAGCAGCAGTTTTATTAAGTATGAGTTTGAGCGCGATGTTTTTTAGATGTGTTATCAGTTATATGAACCGTGGTATCAAGCCGTCCTGACTGCTGTGGTGTTTCTGCACTACAACTCCCAGAGTTCCACTGTGCATCAGGATTCTGATGTTGTAATGAATCCATCCTGACGCCATCAGATTCACGAGCAGAGGAGATCTTTCATTACATTTTGTTGTCTTTGTCAGGCCCGACCGGCGCGGCGAGGATCGGCCAACGTGTCGTTTGGGGATTTGTCAAAGATCAGCCAGCCGACCGACACAAACAAGTCATAGAAGCATCCGAGCCGACGACAGCTGACACGCTGCAGATTGTAAATAATATATTTTTATTTAAACAGCCATGTTTTGTCTGCTGGGTTAACAGGAGGCGACGTGTTGTAGTAATGTCTGGAATAAAGTTGAGCAATGGAAACGGCATCGTGAGAACATTATTTCCTCTTATTAATAGGAACTGACTCATTTATTCACATTGCAGATTAAACTCAAGTTTGTAGGAGAGGTCAGACTGCAGAGCGGTCAGACTGCCAGAGCGGTCAGACTGCGGAGCGGTCAGACTGCAGAGCGGTCAGACTGCGGAGCGGTCAGACTGCGGAGCGGTCAGACTGCCAGAGCGGTCAGACTGCGGAGCGGTCAGACTGCGGAGCGGTCAGACTGCCAGAGCGGTCAGACTGCGGAGCGGTCAGACTGCGGAGCGGTCAGACTGCCAGAGCGGTCAGACTGCGGAGCGGTCAGACTGCGGAGCGGTCAGACTGCCAGAGCGGTCAGACTGCCAGAGCGGTCAGACTGCGGAGCGGTCAGACTGCCAGAGCGGTCAGACTGCGGAGCGGTCAGACTGCGGAGCGGTCAGACTGCCAGAGCGGTCAGACTGCCAGAGCGGTCAGACTGCAGAGCGCCGTGAAACACCTGAAGAAGACCGCAGACTCTACATGTGCATAGAAACAGAACATCTTCCAACCGTTTCAGAAATGAACACATGACATTTCAGCCGCAGGTTTCTGAGACGACTGATAAATAAATGCATCTGGTAGTTTATTTAATTAATAAGGTCTTTGTTATTATTAAATATAATATACAAAGAAGAAAACGAAGCGGTGTTTAAAGAATGATTATTGTTATTGTAAGTTACATGAGCCGCAGGAGGAAAACAGGCAGTAATACCAGTTTCATTTCTGACTCCATTCGTCAGAACTTCCTCTTAGATCAAAATAAAACTGTATTTTAATCGCATGTCACACAATAAGGTCCACAAAGCTGCAGAGATGTTTCCTCTCTACTTTGTCCTCGTCGCTGGAAGCTTCTGTCTCAGCTCTGCTGGTAAGAACATCTATTTGTTTTTAATCAACATCTTTATACGTCTGGGGTTGTTGCTCAAATTCATTTTGGTGTCAATTAAATAATTGAGCGTTTATTGAGCTCGGACAGGGACACGGACAGGGACACGTACAGGGACACGTACAGGGACACGTACAGGGACACGTACAGGGACACGGACAGGGACACGGACAGGGACACAGACCTTATGTTTCCTGTTCAGACTGGGGCTTTTCTTCTAGTTTTGACCAATTTACAACATCAGTGGAACATTCAAACCGTTCCAGCGTCCTGAGTGGTAACATTTACGTTTCTTTTTCATTTTAAAAGAAATGTAACCAGATTTCTTTTAAAGGAAAACACCGTGAGAATAACTGTGGAGCTTTTCATGGCTGTTGGGGTCCTGCAGACGTTTACCAAAATGTTTTACTCATTACTGCCGTTTTACTTTACAGACATTCATCAAGAGACTGTGCTGCAGAACACGGTGGCTACACTTCCCTGTCCTCACAAGAAAGGAGATGTCATATGGAGCCGGTATCTGTCTGGTGACCGGGCGACTCTTGTCACCATTAAAAATGGCCTCGAGAAAAAAAAAGACAGACGCTATGGTTCCCTGGCAGATAATTCACTGGTGATAACAAATGTTACATCATTTGATACTACGACGTATTTTTGTAATGATTTTCGAGTATATCTGGAAGTGACATCAGATCCCAGCCCCGTGATCCCTAAAGCTGGAAATGTACCAGTTACACCAAGAACCGATGGACCAGGCCAGAAGGGAATCACTACAGAGGCAGAGAACCACCAACCAGACTCTTGGAAAGTACCCGTTGGTGTAGTCGTGGTTGCTGCGATGCTGCTTTTTGTGACTTTAATCCTGAGATTCTGCTCTAAAAACAGAGAAGAGAGAAACCCCAAAATGGACAAAACTGCACCCGAGGTGATTTACGCGGAGATAGAAGATGTTGAGGAGCAGCCAGGGAGGGAGTCTTATTTTGAAAGTCCGTACTACTGGACAAGAATCAGTGAAACGCCAAGCACAAGCACCCCCCCCAGTAATACTCTGTACAGCACTGCTCTGTACAGCACTGTTAACAAGCGACCAGCTGGAGGACACAGCAGGGAGGAGTGTGTGTATTCCCTGGCCCAAAATCCAGAATCCAAAGGAATGTAGTTATCTTTTAATCTGATATTATTTCCAGTGCAGCATCAGTGATATTGGTGAGAAGAGGTGTCTGCACAGAGCCCAAAGGATATTTAAAGACAACACCCGCCCCAGCAACAGCCCGTTTCCTCCTGCTGACATCTGGCAAGCGATGCAGAAGTATCCACTCCTGTACCACCAGACTACAGAGCAGTTTCTTTCCTCAGACATCCTCTGTACGCCGCCATTAAAATAAAACATTTTTTTCTTGTGAAGCATTTCTTTGTGCAACTCTGTGTTGTTGTAGAATTAGTGACAATAAATTGATGCAACCTTGATGATTTTGTAATGCTCCTTTTGTTGCATACAAATGGCCGACAGCTACACAACTGTGATGCTAGTTGCTTCTGTCTAAACCAGTGAACAGAATATCACAAAACATATTGAGCAATGTTCACAGTAGTTTATGTAAAACAATGTTTATGTATCTGATAAAGTCTCACATCAAAAGGTTTACCTTCAAAATCTGACATCCATTAATGTCAAAGACATATATTTAAATAAACACAACAGAAGTTCATGTGACAGCTCGAGCTTGACACGAGCGTGTTCTGAGCTGGCTGCAGAATTACAACAGAAGAAGAAGAAGTGAGGAAGAGCGACGTTGCCATGACAGCGCCTTTCGTTTACATGTAGCCGAGAATGCGGCTTAGCTAGCTAACAGGCTAACTTCAGTTTATTGTTACTACCGATATTTGTGAGCCTGCACGTTACTTCACGATGGTGAGTAAACCTTCATGTGAGTCCGTAGTGTTGATGTGGAGTGTTGTTAGCATGTCGTAGCTTAGCATCAGCCAGATATCTGCTTCGTATGGAGGCTGTTAGCTAGGCTACGTCAGTTAACTGAAAGTTGCTTTAATCGTGTTGCTAAAATGTTGATGTGTTTTCTTTCCAGCCTCCGAAGACTAAAAGCAAAAAGGCCGTGAAGGGGAAGTCGTCGGCCGTGGTGGACGGTCTTTCCACGGATGAGATGTCCAAGGATCAGGTCAGAGCTGCGGGGCGATGCTAACACAGCTAACTAGCTTTAGCCTCAACACTATCAAGCTGTGTTCAGGTAGTTGGAGGGTAAACTGTCACGTGGGATCTACAGGGCAGTCCGTCACTATATGGACAGACACAGTATTGTTCTGTACTCCAGCACATTGTGTGAAATAAAACGCTGACTGTGGGGCTAAAGTGCTTAGAATAAAATACATTAGTCCTCTGTTGGAAGAAGTACTCAGATCCTTTACTTAATTAAAAGTACTAATACCACCACAGGTTAAAGTCCTGCATTCAAAACCTTACTTAAGTAAAGTATGTATTGTCAGCAAAATGTATGAAAAGTAAAAGTAATTGTGCAGTAAAATGTTCCCCATTATAAATATGATGTGCAAAATGATGTTGGCACGAGTGTATCAGCAGAGTAACCTAAAGGATCAGGTTATAATGGCTGAACTGTGCACCTGCATGAACATGATCCCACTGCATACACATCACGTATGGTGAAGCATGACTGCAGCAGATGAAGACGGGCTGTGCAACTCTTCCTCAAAGCTTCCTGCCACAAAAGATCCACACCGATTCTCTTCTCTATAAATACTTAATGTTATCGACAACCATCAAAGTCAACGTGCTGCAAGATATGTTTTCTAAAAGCTATTCTGCAATCAATTTAAACTAAGGTCATTGTTAGTTTACTGTAGTAGTAATTACCGTGCAGCCATATTATGATGGAAAAAGTGAACAATTATATACCAACAATGAATATCAGATGGGACTCTGTTAGGGAGATGTTCAGTAATAAAAGATCTGGAGCAACAAACAAAAAAACATGCCTGGGACATCTTTACTTGGGAGTAAACTCTCTGCCTTTCCAACTAATACAAATAAAGACAAATTGGTAAAAGTAGTCTTGTACAGGAGCGATGCCATCTTCTGCTGTGTGCAGTAAAAGCTCATCATCTATTCCGGCCCCACAAACTGACACAAACTGTCTGCAACGTTCCAGCTGGAGGAGCACATCATCCGCCTGCGAGAGGAGCTGGACAGAGAGCGGGAGGAGAGGAGCTACTTCCAGCTGGAGAGGGACAAGATCCAGGCCTTCTGGGAAATCTCCAAGAGGAGCCTGGAAGAGAAGAGGGCCGAGCTGAGGAACGGACACAGGGAGAGAGAGGAGGCAGAGGAGCGCCACCGAGTGGAGATCACTGTGAGCTGCACGCACACACAGCCACAAATTACTGCGGGACTTCTTTTGCATTTCACGGTTTTGATCACATAATGTCCACAAGTAGTTTTGAATCCCATGTGATTGGTGCATGAAGTTCACATCCTAACACCTCACGTGATGGCCCGTGTCCAGGTGTACAAGCAGAAGCTGAAGCACGTCCTGTCTGAACACCACAACACCATCTCTGGGCGGAAGATGGACGGCGTCGCCTCGACCTCGCTGATCCAGAACCAGCACACTGAGGCAGAGCTCGGGCTTCAGAGAGACGTGCACGGCCTGCAGGCAGACTTCAGAGAGGAGAAGCTCCACAACAACAACTGCATGAAGGAGCTCAAGCTGGTGAGTCTGCCTTCGTTTTTACACTTGTATCTGTGTAAGTGAGCATCTCACACACCGCTCGCCTTTTGATTCACAACAGAAACACCAGGTGGAGTTAATGGAGTTGACGAACCACTACGACAGAAGAATCCAAGGTGAAGAAGCTCAATCAACAATCAACAAAAACAAAACCGCTGTCATAAACTGTAATAAACATATCAATTCTGTTGCCCTTCAAATAGAAATCGAGGTGAAGTATCACAAGAAGATGCAGCTGATGATCGACGCGGAGGACAGAAAGCGGCGGGCTGAGGTTCACGAAGTGGAGGACAGAATGAAAAGTCGCGTTGTGAGTCTGATCGAGGAGCACGACAGAGCTCTGAGAGGCGCTGAGGAGTACTACTGTGCTGTTCAGAGTAAACTGCTGGTGGACCAGAAGGTGCTGAAGGTAAGAAGCTACTGACGGAGGACCAGCAGCTCAAAGCACAACACATGAAAAGTGTTTCTACAGGACATAACGCCGTAAACGTTTGGAGTCAACGGTGTTCGTTCTCCAGATGGGTTAAAGTATTAAATGTTCACAGCACATTGTTCATAACTACATAATACATGTCTCTAAATAAATAATGCTTCTCAGTCAAGCTAAATTAAACTACATTTACATTATGCATGTATAATGTTTTGTATTTTAATTGTTTCACAAAGACTTTTTAACATTTATGAATCTTCTTTCCAGAGTAGAATTAAATGATTTGTATTTATTTGAGAATGTTAGGACATTTATTACATTAAGAGGTGAATTAATGCACAAATAAGTTTTATTTTTTACCACTGGGTCTATTTCAGCCCATCAGGGTTTTAAGACACATTTTCTTCACCTTCAAATAATCAGTTTGCAAAAATGTTTTTGGCGATACAATAAAAGTCACAAATGTTTATTTGAGAATCTTTATGTTGTACTAACCACGACTTTGTCATGTACAATTCCACATATAAGTGTCGACTGTAGATGTTCAGAAAAACAAATCTTTTAGGCGTCTCTTGTTTAATTTGCCGCTTGCTTCGTTTGTTGTGTGGCAGGAAGAACTCGCAGAGGTGAAGAAGCTGCAGGCGCGAGTGGACAAAGAGCATTCAGCGGCTGAGCAGGAGAACAAACGTCTGAGCGAGTCTCTGCAGGAAGCCCAGCAGAAGCTGCCCGAGCTCCGCAAACAGCTGCACGACTACAACCAGGCCAAGGCAAAGATGGTGGTGCGTTCACGGAGTTCAGAAAGCATCGTGACACATTGAACATCACTTTCTGAACGTGTAACGAAAAGTTAAGCTTATTTAACGTTCTCGTTTCAGTGTTTTATGCATTAGTGTTCATTACTACCGGAGGTTAAAGACAAAGGAAAACTATTTTAAATAAAGAATTTATACATTTGTAGACGTTTCACAGCAGTTTCATCATCCGGACACAGTAAAACTCTGATAATGTGTCCGACAGGCGAGTAGAGCCCGCGTGAAGCTCGTTGATAAGGAGCTGAGAGACCTGACGGTGGAGCAGGAGCTGCTGCTGCAGGCGTTTGAAAAGGTAAACTCTCACACCACAAGTTTCCCCTTCATTCAGCCTGGCAGGTATTCATGTGAACGTTTTCGTCAGGTTCAGCAGGAGCGCGATGATCTGTTGAAGAAGCAGACCGAGGCCATCCTGGACGTACAGCAGAGGAGCGGACTGAAGGAGTTGCTGCTGGAGAGGAAGTTGGCAGCGCTGACAGAAACTGTGGAGAAGAAGGAGGCTCAGCTCTGCGCCGCGCTCTCGGCCTCAAAGGTCGAACAAACTGCCGGCAGCAGCGCAGCAAACAAAGTCGAGGTGCGATTTTATGTCCGAGTTTATTTCTGCACAAGTTAAAACGTGCATTTTAAAATGTGTGCAGCCCAGGGCTCGTTTGTCTGACGGAACACAGGACGTCTGCACCGACGGTGTCAAAACAACTTCCCTTTTAATAACCGAGGGGCACCACAGGGTTCTGTTCTCGGTCCATCGTCTTTTACATATCAATGAACAATATACTCACTCCAACTCAGACCTATGATGTCAACCTTTATGCAGACGATATACTCCTGTATCCAACTCAAGCCTAGATTAGTCTCGTCTGCCTTTAATTTTCTATCAGATTCTGCAGAACTTTAAGCTCATTGATGGACAAATGTGTTGAACTCATGAGTCTTTCATAATTTGACGTTTAATCGTAAAATATCTACATTTTGTAAGGTAGCAGTCTTACTTCTGAACCTCACGTGGAACAACTGGCACGTATTTCATAATGAGAATAAAGTCCAGGAAAACATTGTTTCCTGAACGCTCATGGTGTTCAGTCAACCTTAAAACAACTTGTAGTCACCAGCGTACAATATGAAAGAGGAGAACTACACTCCTTCACTTTAGTTTATGTCTCCAGAACGTACGCTGCTTCAGTACATCACATTTCCTCGTGGACTTATTAACTCGAGTAAATGCTGAAACTGCCTTCAACTACTAAACATCACATACGTGTAATTAAACTGAGACTTTCAGCTTTTAAATCTGCACTAGCCTGAATAAATAAAAGATTATAGAGCAAATCCTCGTGTTCATATCCACACTCATCTGTCCATCGCCTCTTTATGTCATAGCTTCTCTAAACCTGCCTCACGCCCGTACAACAGTGGAATCATCAGTGTGTTTTAGACTTTGGTCTTGTAATCATTCTTTGTAATTAAGATGGACTTTTATTATTCCTTTTATTGGTGTGATGTGTTAAAGTACAAACATCTGAAGGTGTTTTTCCTGCTTGCAGGATATATTTGAGTCCAAACAAGTCGCCATCAACGCCTTCCAGTGCGACTTGGCTGGAGATTGTGAGGTCAGTTCACGCATCGATTTAATGGTTCCAGTAATCAGCTGGATGAACTAACGTGTGGTGCACGAACCTGCAGGAGTACGACCAGCTGCTGCAGACCTGTCAGGAGAAGCTGAAGGCGTTGGGTGTCCCGCTGTACGACCTTCCCTTCAGGCCCTCGCAGCAGATCCTGGGGGGACACCCTCGGGTGCAGAACTCTCCGGGACCCAAACACTGAACTCCTCCAGCTGACAGGTGCACACTCACCTGCTCTACCTGGAGACTTCCTAATGTAAAACCCTCGGACTTCTCTACCTCTCTGTCCTTTCATCATGTCCTTAAAGACAACTTACACAACATAATAAATATGCAGCTTACTGCATAAATATAAACGTAGTTATGAAACCTTCCTGCTGCTAAGAATGAATGTTTTTCTGTTGATGCTGCAGGTGTTGAAGGTGTTTACCAGGTAAACTCTAAATCACAAACTCAATCTGATGTTAAACAATAAAGAACATTTGTCATTTTTGACGAGACATTTGTAACTTCTTAAGCATACATTTTAATTAGTTTGGTCTTCATTTTAATTTGCGATGAATTTGTGTTCTTTAATTTCAATGAAAAGAAAACTTGTTTAACAAAAGTTAAATATATTACTGCTTTGCTTCTTTTAGTTTTGAACCACGTTAAGGTCGATCCAGCACTTTGGTCCAGCCTGAAATATCAAACTATTCTTTTACCTTTCCTTTAGCGCCACCATGAGGTTCACATTCGTGACTTTTAGTGAGACGTCTAAACAATTATTACATCGTCATGACATGTGGTTCAGACGTTCATGGTTAATATTCTACCTGCTAAACATAAACATGTTAGCATGCAGCTCAAAGCACCACTGTGTTAGCATCAACATGTTAGCATGCTGATGTTAGCATGCAGCTCAAAGCACCACTGTGTTAGCATCAACATGTTAGCATGCAGCTCAAAGCACCACTGTGTTAGCATGCTGATGTTAGCATGCCGCTCAAAGCACCACTGTGTTAGCATGCTGATGTTAGGATGCCGCTCAAAGCACCACTGTGTTAGCATCAACATGTTAGCATGCTGATGTTAGCATGCAGCTCAAAGCACCACTGTGTTAGCATCAACATGTTAGCATGCTGATGTTAGCATGCAGCTCAAAGCACCACTGTGTTAGCATCAACATGTTAGCATGCCGCTCAAAGCACCACTGTGTTAGCATGCTGATGTTAGCGTGCCGCTCAAAGCACCACTGTGTTAGCATCAACATGTTAGCATGCTGATGTTAGCGTGCCGCTCAAAGCACCACTGTGTTAGCATCAACATGTTAGCATGCTGATGTTAGCGTGCAGCTCAAAGCACCACTGTGTTAGCCTCTTGTTTGATTCCCTTTAACACTCATTTAATACTTCGTATTTTAACTTCAGTGGTGTTATGATTGATGACCTTCATGTGAGTCATGGAACCACATGATGCTGTGTGAGCACAGACATGTCATCTTATTTCTGTAACTGCTCAGTTACACGAAGAACATTTTGTTCAACCATTTAAAGCAACAATTTGAGATTTTGGGAAAAGGGCTCATGTACCGGACGAGAGACTCCCTGAAGCCAGGAAACCAGCACAACCTCAGTAAAATCACAAAGTGTCATATTTACGCTTAGTTTGTGTACCGATTACATGCGTGTTGAATCGGTGAGCTTCAGAGATGCTGGTCGGTGGACAGAGCCATGCTTTATGCTAAGCTAAGAGAAGCTAAGTGTCTCAGACCAGACACGAGTGGGTTCAGAAATAATTGGGGGAGAAAGGGTTAAATCGCCCTCAAATTCAAGATATATGGACCATAAAACACAATCAATTGCGATTGTGCCTCCAAATTAAAAAGAATCGGGGTTTTTGATCGTGAATACGCTTATTTCTTTAAATGTCAAACTGTTCCTTTAACAGTTACTCTTCACTCACATGGGAGAAGTTAGACTTCACGGCTTTCTGCCAGAAGTTCCTTAAGTTTAAGTTTATAAGTTATCTTTAGGAATAGATCAAAGTTTGCTTCACCGGGGGAAAGAACAGTCCACACAGTCTGAATGTTGTGGTACATTCCCTTTACTGACAGTCAATGTCAATAGTTTACATTGCATACAAGCATATCATATAGAAAAACTATGCACATCAACATTTACACTTTATATACACACAGAATGTCTTATGAGAGAAGCAGTCAGCGGTTCATATTCAGACAAATTAAACGGGTGTCAAATCTAAAGCCGTTTCCTGTTCGCACCTTCTGAGGCTCTCATAATGTCTCACCGTAATGGCCATGCTGTTGTAGCCTCGTGAATGCACCGCCTGCATCCCACAAATGTCTTTGACACGAAATTTGGAAAAATAAGACAAATGGCAAATTTTGGATTTCCGTGGCACTGTAACAATATTTGGGATTAATCCACATTTGACCCGTTGAACTTCTACTTGGACCCATAACACGGTTGGCACTGATGTTACTTCAAAGAAACTCTTTCAGATGGCACATATGTTCATAATTGTATATAAAGTAGCGCCGATGTGTCCAGATACACATCTACAATTTAGTGTCAGAAACGTCTTCGTGTGTCTTTGTAACGTTAACTCGATGCTGCGTCGGAGACGGATACATCAGGGGAGCGTTAAGGAAGAGAACTCCCCGATATTCTTCTTCTATCAAAGCAAAGTATTATAAAACGTGTCTGCTGTTGCTCTACCTGCACAATAAATAAGGACACATTATTAAACATGACACAACAGAAATCAGTGTTTCTTCTGGTTCTTTAAGTCTTAAAGCAGGTCAGGGGGGGGGAACTGCTTTCTGATGCGTCATGTAAGTGATGGAGGACAAACTCCTCCCCGTTTAGTGCAATAATGTATTTAACGTGTTCGTTAGTATGAATCTGACAAATCTAGTGGCCGTCTTTCAAAGTAAAAGTCTTTTCAGTACAGAATGTCCTCTGAGTTTCCCGTGTAGCTGCTGAGGACGGATATTAACAAAGAGGGACGTTTGTTTCCCTCCATCTCTTCATTGAGACCACGTTAGGATTTGATTATGAACCGGATGTGCAGCAGACAGGAAGTAAAGCGATCACTCACTCACTCTCTCACACACACACACACACACACTTTGACAACATCGATTAATTAGATTGTTTTTTTCACGGAGCAGTGCAGTGTGCAGAGGCTGTTTACAAGCTTGTGTTTAATGTTTCTACCAGAACACTTCCTAATTCTGAGTGCAAAGCCGTGTCAGTAAACAAAAGGCTCGTGTGACCTTCACTCAGACCGCTCTGTAGCGTTCAGTCACTGTGGGATTCAAACCCTCGTCAGACGTTAACTATTCATCTTTTTCTCGTGATACAGTGATTATAAGTTCATACAATGCCCAACATAATTCCCCAGAACCAAAGTTAACATTTTTAAATGCATTTGTTTTGTCTAACAGTCCAAAGATATTCTGTATATAAAGATATTCAACTGAGAAAAAGCAGCAAATCGTCACATTTAAATATTTAAGAAGCTGAAACAAGTCAATGTTTGGTATTTTTCTTTGATAAATTACTTTTGTTTGTCGAAGGACCATTTAATGAATCGCCTAATTGTTCAGCAGTACATCAAACTCCAGTGCTTCTTCAGGATCAACTTAAAGTCCTCCCACTGAGCTGCACTGGGAGTTGAGCCTGAATCTGTTCTGCTGTTCGAGTTGCACCGCCGTCGCCATAAATATGTAAATATATTGAATGTGACATAATTAAATGAAACTCTTGAAACAGAGCGCTGGAGTTTCCACGTGAACTAAGAGCAGCGGCTGCCAGGACGCGGCTGCAGAGGAAACTGACCTGCGACTTCTTTGACCTTGTGAGAAGTTCCTCCCGAGCAGAGTCTCCGGACAAAAAGGCACCGAGCTGTTTTGTTTTTTTCTTCTTGCCCCTTTTTGGTTTTGGAGATATTGTGATTCTGCAGTCGGGTCAGCCGGTGCCGTGGCTGCTGTACTCGAAGACGCCCTTCTTGAAGAACGGCGAGAACTCACAGATGGCGTGTTTGGAGAGATGGAAACCGCCGTCTGCGTCGGCTCTGAGAGGCGAGCTGGAGGACGACAGCATCACCCGGAACAAGTTCCTCAGATAACGCTGCGGAAAACAACAGCAGCACAGAGTCACCTCCTTCTTCCAGAGCAGAGGACGAGCGATCCCCACGACTCCAGACATCCAGAGAATCAGCATTGGATGATTACACGCTACATTACGTATGAAAAGGTCTAACCTCCAAGTGATTCCGTCGTTCGGCGATCATCCGCTCGTCTCTGTTTCCAAACAGTTTCTTGGGAGGGAACTCGAGCGCTGCCAGCTGAAACAGAGACGTCACTCACGTTATGCAAAGCTGAGACTTCCGGCGTCTCGACAGACCGAACAGCTGTTGAAGTTCATCGAGCGGTCTCACCTCTGGGTATTTTAGTTTGAGGCTCTTGTGCATTTCCCGGAAGCGACTATAACGTCTGAACACCGTCCACATCTCGTCCATCACGGTGATCTGACCGAGGAGAGGAGACGTTAGAGTCTGCAAACATCTGCACTCGGACACTTTCTCATGTCTTGGATTGTACAGGTGTACCTAATGAAGTGGACACTTCTACATCTCAGAGGGAAGTATTGTACCACATTCATTTAACACCTTCATATTCAGATTATTAAAAACAATATGCTTCATTAGGTTAAATGAGCCGGGAGTTTACCAAGTAGTTTGTTAAACATTAACGCATCAATAATTATAATCCAGTAATATAATATATCTTATTTAGAATTTACTTTTGGTACTTTAAGAATATTCTTGATACTTATACTTTTAGTATACTTCATGTAATTGAAGTTACTTGTAAGTATTTCTACTACGGTTACTACGGTTACTACATCGTCACCGAGTCTAAATTTATAAGCATAAAAATGTTTGACATTATTCGTCGCATTTTATGGAAAATGGATTTCATTCCAAAATACATAGAAAACAAAACACAAGAACAAATAGAGCGAGATGCGAGTTAAAGACGAGAGCACACATCAGGATCAAAGTAAATGACTGACGATGACGACGACGAAGACGAACACAGCCGAGTGAACTCACCTTCACCTCGAACTCAAAGTGCTCGTCCTTCCCCTGCCCGCGGAGAACGTAACGAGGAATGATAATTGTAACGAGCTCCTGAAGGCCGTCGGAGCTCGTCCCGAGAGGACGACACACCAGGTGCTGCAGAGGAAGTCACCGGGAGGCAGAGAAAAGGACAAGAGAAGAAGAAGAAGAAGAAGAAGAAGAAGAAGAAGAAGAAGAAGAAGAAGAAGAAGAAGGGAGGTGGAGAGTAAAGGGTTGACCCAGGAAAAAATACAATAATCTTCATGAATCAATTTCTGATCACCGAATATAAATCAGACAATAACTCACTGTGTTAAATCTTTATTATCCGTTTTCACATTCAACATGTCATTGTACAAGTTTAAAGGCATATTAAACTTTAATTCAAATATATACTAATCATATTTCATCTGTAATCAAGTCATCAATATTTCTTTCTTAAAGTGCAGCTGCTACATTTTCCCTTTCACCAGGCGAGATCCAAAATCAAACAATAATCAAGAACCATCATCATGACTAAAAACAGTAAACAAAACATTTAACTTTCATAAATACATAGAAACTACGACTACATCTAAACTGCAGAAGTCACAAGAAATTATAGAGAATACACTTCAACGTGATTCTTCTTCTCAAAAGACAATCTTTAGGACTTTATAGCAAAATGGTCAAATCACAAAATTACATGACTGAAAAGTTAAAACATTAAAAAATATTCTTAAAATACTTTCATATATATATGTGTGTATATATATCTATATATATATATATATAGATATATATATAGATATATACACATACACACACACGTATATACTATCCATCTCTGAAAAAACATTTTATCTGTCAAATGGCGGTGACTTATATTTAATTCTCCCTCTTGGACACAGTTAAGAACGTTGCAATAGTGAATTCATTCTTGTGAAACTGCCTTCAGGTGTGTAACTCAGGTACACAGATGTTTAATCAAGATCACAGCTTCTGAGGTGCAACCAAAGCAAAGCATCCAGGAATCACTGCGACTGCTGGAATCAGAGATGGAGGGCACATCAGCGGAGCTTCGCCTGGACTCCATCTTCTTTCCTCGAGTTTGTGGAGTTGTAAACGTGATATCGACCACCAGGCAGTTGTCATTTTGCCTCACAATCAGGCATCTGATGTCTGAACGCTTGCGGACTTCGAGTCCCTGAACCTGGGGCTGTGCAGGGACAAAACTGGAGCCCCGCGGCACCGGGTGAAAGACGCCGTCCTCCCGGAGAACAGCCACATGAGTGTCCGTCAGGAGGAACTGAGCAATGGCGTCCTGATGCATGCGGGGAGAGTTCTTGACCTTGACGCTGGTGTAGAGCAGAGGACGAATGTGTGCCAGAGAAGGTTTGCCAGGACCCACCATGTTCCCGTGGACGATGTAGAGCAGGTCTGCAAGGACCCGCTTGAATCTGGAGGTGACGTGAAGGCCGTTGTCCAGGACGATGTCGGGGACGCTTGACGTCCAATCCAGAGAGAGGTCCATGAGGTCATCCGAGAGTAACGGGTGATCTTCAGTCTCTTCAGAGAACCTTTCAGGAGAGAGGACCTTCAGTAAAGCCTTGCAGAACTCCTGGGTCAGCTCTTTGCTGTGGGTAAACACTACCAAGAGGGCGTCTTCGGTGCAGCCAATTAGGCGAACGTGCTGCCCTGCCAAGCTTATCTGGACCTTCTTGATTTCCAGAAGATTAAAATGGTGAAAAATAGCTAAGGTGTCATCTGAATTTGCTTCACTTGACAGCACTATTATGTCTTTTTCTGACAAAAGCAAGCATGCAGGCTTCGGTGTCGGCTGCTTTCTGTTGGCGGTTTTGAGCCAGAAGATACTCGAAGGCTTGTCAACTTTCATTCGAGGAGCCAGAGATTCCAACTTTTCGAGCATCTTCTGGGACGAAAGGGACTGTAGCTGAGACAAAGCTGGAGGCAGCTGGACCAGCCTCTGATAAAACACTTCAGGACATGTGTTTTTGAGAGACGACACAGAGCCTTCAGGCCATCCGGAGACGCCCGAGACCACAGATATGCCGCAATTCAGCGGCAGACTAAGGGCACAATCTGTCGGCAGATCCACCAAACTGACTTTGTTTTCGGCATCGAGGAGAGGTGATGGCACCGGGTTAAGCTGCATTCGATTAATCAGTGGCAGCTCTTTGGACATCATGGTCACACACTGAGAGACCATAACCTTCATTTCACCCACTCCTACATTTCGAATGATGTCCCGTGTGCCCTGTAGCTTTCTACCAGCGTCTTTGTAAGCATCGGACAGCATTCCAGCTAAATATCCCAAATCAAAGCTCCTGTTAGCCGCCACTTTCTCAGTTTCTGTGTTCGTCTCTCGTTTTATTGGACCATTAATGGATTCCTTCACCTTGGAATTGATGTAACCGTTGACCGAGATCTGCATCTTTGACGATTGATCGTTGGGAAGTCCTGCATCTTTTACTCTCCCTGCGTCACAGGTTTGGTGCTTGCTTGCTGCATCGTCAACCTTCTTATCATCGCCAGGAACACAGCAGGCAGCATCGTTTCTCCTCTCATCAGTGATATTCTCGTTTTCATCCAATCGGATCGTCTCCGTGTTTGCCGAGGTGACACAAAACTTGTGTTGTCCAACGTCACAGCGCTCAAGTTTACAAACGTCTCGGCCCAGTTCTCCGAGAGGGATATTCCACCATTTGTTTTTGTCCCCATCTTTGTAAGGCAATCCTTTTTTTCCAATCAAGGCTTCAGCTGTAGATGTGAGTGTTTCTTCTTTCTCTGGTTCTTCCAACATGTTTTCCTGGACGTGAGGAGGGGAGTTACCCTCGAGCTCCGGGGCAGGCAGGAAGCTAGACCGCAACCCGCAGGCTTTCTGTGTGCACAAGGGGGGAGTCCATGACTACATCGCCAACAAGGACGTGTAGGATCTTTGAATTATACTGAAGTCCATAATCCACCCCATTGAGAATTACAGTTCCTCCATCACCAGGTGCACAGGTGAGTTGTAAGTGATTCAAAATTAACAGTGTGAAGACGTTTGGCATGCAAATTTGGATGACTGTCATCTACAAAAAAATACTCTTCTTTTTGAAATCTTCACTAAAACGTGGGGAAAGTAGCATTTTCAAATTGTTCTTATGACTATGTATATCCTTCTTTGTGAGTATGGCTTGTCTTTACAGAACTCACATTTCGTTTTTATATTTTTGACTCAAACGCCACACATCTTGCATCTTAGTTGTGTAATCTGCGAATACTATGCTACATTGTTTGAAATGAAAGACTGTCAGCGTCAATATTAAATGTAATATAATTTCAATATGTTGTTGTCTGTTAGTCTACTTTCCATGCATCAGTTTTCTACCGTCTTTGTGTCGTTCTCCCCAAATAAAAGTCAAACTGACAGATATTAGTGATTGGAATAATACAACTAATTGTGTTTGAAAGGTTATATGATTTTTGACCATGCATGTGAGTAACAACCGGCACATTTTTAATATAATGCAAAGATAAAGAACCTCTGCTATTGTAAAAATGTAGCAGGATTATAAGATCCTTACCTCATATTTAAGCCTCCTCGGATTAATGTTTTGCTGCTTTTCATCTTCCTGAAAACAATGAAACTCTCAGTATCACTGAATATCAAACACTCTCTATTATTCTCTGCATTATAACAAGCAGCATTCTTTAATAACAATCCAATCTGTAACGTGTTCTTCATGATGACAGGAGAAAAGGACAAATTAATCAAAAGCAGGTGGAGAAGAACCCGATTAAAAGAGGAACCAACAGAAGTGAGTGTGTGAATGAGTGGATCCATCACCATGTTTGGGGGGGTCATGCAGATTACAGGTGGATCCTGGTCTTACCTCATCTGTTAATCTAACAGAGCTACAGTCACTAGCTTCTTCCTCCTCCTGCAGGGTTAAAGAGCTAAATATCAGTTCTACACAGTGAACCTGCTGGATTTATTTATTCACTCTGTACTTTTAACACCCAAATATACACGTTAGAGGAGACGCACAGCTCCAGTAATGTGTGTTTGGACTAGAAGGAGCAATTACTTCCTGTAAAATGTGCAATAGCAGCATTTATTTACCTCAACTGAGGAGAGAACCGGCTCGACATTTATTGTTGAGCATTAAATTAATATGTCAATGAATCACATAATGCTTTGTTCTATCAAACTGTGAACAATGGCCTTCAAAATATAAAGTCCACGCAGACGTCTTCAGATGTGCCGTCGGACCCAGAGTTTTAGTTCACAACTACACAAAAAGGAATTTGACTGGTTTTTGCTCTTAATGTACACACACACACACACACACACACACACACACACCAGCAGCACCTTAAAGAAGACCCGCCGGTTAAATAAAGTAAAGTCCTGATGAAGCTCTTACCCTGAGCGAGTCGCAGGACAGAGACAGATCCATGTTGCTGCTGCTGCCATTGAGAAGATTCATCTTGCGTAACCGTCGCTGGACTTCCTCTTCAATGTACGCATTTATCCTGGGACGATGAAGAAGCAACGTAAACAAATGAATAAGAAACAAAGGACACTTTCTCCGCACCGACTCAGGGACAAGTTAACAGAGCGAGAGGAGGGCAGGTGTACCTGTCGTCGGACAGCGGCAGCAGTGTGTTCAGACTCTGGATGTGGCTGACCGGGGAGCTCGTCTTCTCATCGTTACTGATGGAGTGAGTCCTGTTGTGCTCTTCCCCTTCGCTGATCCTCTGTCTCAGCTTCTGGATCTCCCGCTCCACCCTGGAGAGGGAGAAACACTATGAGCTCCGTCTTCGTGGCAGTACAACAACAAGAGTATAAACAGGAAGTGAGACGCATGTTGATGGAAACGGGCTTTAAAAGATCTGAATCATTTCAGCAGCTCAGAAGAGATGATTCACTTGTTCCTCATTTTAATGTATTTATTTATCTCATTATTCATGAATTTGACCATTTTAGTTTTTGGTTTGTCAAATGTACTTGAATCAAGTACATTAAAAAGTATTGAATCTTAAACTGAACATTTCTCCCTGAGGAGTTGGTCAGACTTCATCTTGGCCTCTAATAACTTCTCAAGTTGTCTTTGACACTACCGAGTTAATCATGCAGATTTACTTAACTTATATTAACCGTTACAATATATATTGTAATATATACCTCTGCTGGTCCAGGTCGCCCCCCGCCCTCAGGTTCCTGATGGCCGAGCTCTTGTGTCTCTGCTCCTCGGTGTCGGGCTCCAGGGAGACGCTGCGCCTCAGGGCCGAGTGCCTCCTCTCCAGCCGGGCCACCGCCTGCTCCATCGCCTCCCTCTGCTGCTTGTCCTTCGACTCCAGGATCTCCTTCTCCTTCCTCCTCACCTTCTCCTCCTGCCGCGCCACGTTGGCTGTGAACTCGTAGGTCTCCTGGAGCTGCTGGAGCTGCTGAGCGCTCTGCCAGTGCAGGTTCAGTTTCTCCTCTTTGTCCTCCAGCTCCTTCTCCACCTGGAACAGCGTGTTGTCGAGCCCCGGCGGGCTGTCGCAGTTCCCGTTGCTGCCTCCGCCGCTGCGCTCCAGCATCTCCGCTGCTCTCTGCTTCTCCTCGGCCAGCGCAGGTAGGAGGTCGTCGGCCACGCTGGCCAGCTGACGCTCCTTAAACTGCAGTCGGTACTCCGCCTGTTTGACCAGCTGCTCCTCCTGGCAGACAGCTGTAGCGTCCTGCGCCCCCTTCGCCTGCGTCTCCTTCAGCTGCTGAAGTCGTTCTTTGAGGCCGTGGCCGAGGTGCAGCAGTGTGCTACGCTCAGCAGCGACCTCTTTCTCCAGGCGCGCCCTCTGCTGCCGGAGCTCCTCCTCCAGCTGGCCCAGCTCCTTCACCTGAGCCTCCTTGAAGTTGGTGTATCGTGTCTGGGCAGCTCTCGCCTCCTCGCTGGCATCCTCCACATCTGGCCGCTCTGCGATCTCTTTGGCACGGAGGAGTGCTTCTCTGATCTCAGCCAGGGCTCGACGTTCCTCCTCCAGGCGGCGGGCGTCCTCCCGGGTCAGCAGTGTGGTGGACGCCTCGTGTTTCTCTCTCAGCTGCTCCTCCAGCCTCCCCACCAGGCTCAGCTGCTCCCGCTCCTGCTCCTCCAGCCGCCGCCGCTCAGTCTCCAGACGAACCTTCTGCTCCTCGCGCTCCCTCTTCAGCCTCTCCAGCTCGCGGTAGATCTCGGTCTGCTCTGCAGCCTCCTGCTGCCGCCGCTGCTCTTCGTCCTGCTCCTCCTCTTCTTCTTCTTCCACCTGCTGCAGTTTCTGCTGCTGGACGTCTTCCCCGTGGACCTCCGAGCGTCTCTCCTCCTCAAAGCGCTCCTTCTCGGCCAGAAAGTCTTGCAGGCGGCTCTCGATGTCCTGGCTGCGGCAGCGGAGGCTCTCCTCCTGGTGGAGGATCCGCTGCTGCACCTCCTCAGACTCCTTACGCTGACTCTCCACCTCCTGCTGCAGGCGCTCCAGCTCTACCTTCTCACTCTGGTGCTTTGTCTCCATCTCCTTGATCAGCCTCCTACAAACGTGGGGCATGTTTTAAATGTACATTTATGCTCCTCGTGTTTTACACCTCAACAAAGTCTCTCAGGCATCGTGTGAACAGTTTCCTGATGACTTGAGTTAATGCTAAACATTAAATGACTTCTGCTGCCAACTCTGTGAGAAACCTTATTTATAATCTTACTTACTGAGTAAATCACAAAGTCTGCTACCACACAATATTGATTTGTTTTAATTAAAGGCGCCGGGACGACATTATATCCATTTAACATAGTTACAGTTATATTAATTAAAAGAGGTTTGACAGTTTCATCGCTGGGATCTTAGAGATGATGATAGAGAGGTTTTCACTTTGCAGCGATGATATTGAATCGTTGAAATCGATTCATATTTAAACTTAGTTCGATGAAGACGGTTCAGATGTGATTATTAATCCTGTGGTCAAATCTTTCAGTAGCTTTAGAGACTATTTCACCTTTTCAGCTCCAGTTTCTCCAGCTCCTCTCGCTGCTGCCTCTCAAACTCCAGTCTGTTAACACAACATCAGCGTCATCACACACACACACACACACACACACACACCAACAGTCGACAACACAAAATGACGAGCTTGAAATGAGATTCCAGGCGATGGAAGACGAAAAGCAACGACACATTCTGACGGAAGCGGCTGGTGTGCAAAATAATAACAACAACAACAGACAATGAGGGTTGAGGTTCAGAGACGAATCAACAGTTAGACAGGAAGTGGACGGCTGAGTCTACCTGAGGAAGACGGGGCCATTCTCAGTGAAGAGACTGTCAACAGGACGGGGTGACAGTTAATTCACCAACAGAAAGTGTGTACAGACGACAGGAAACTGCACACACACACACACACACACACACACACACACACACACACACACACACACACACACACACACACACACACACACACACACACACACACACACACACTGCTTACAGAGACTTTTTAAATCTAATCTCTGACGTGTTTAATAATAAAGTTTGATATCTGGTGACAGTTCTCCAGATTACACTGAACAACAGGCTCAATGTCGTTATGCCAGGGAGTATTTGTCCTGATGGTGGCAATAAAGCTTGGGGGGTTATCTGAATGTGGCACTGGAGGTTAAACTCGTGTAGCGTCCAAAACAGATGTGGTTCATCCTCCGGGGAGCACAAGGCTGAACTCTGGTCATTCATCTTGGCGTAGCAGGAAGTGTTTCCCTCTGCAGTCTGTGAATGTTTGACACTTCTCTGACAGTTCTGTATCAATGCACATAAACTTGATCAGAAGCTGAACATCGGGGGGGGTTTGATGCAGAGGGGAGATGCACTGCGGCTCAGTCACATGCAGCTGATGTCATTTGTATATTCACACACACACACACACACTCACACACGCTCACCCGGGGTTGTAGAGCATCACCGTGGACAAGTTTTCACAGGACTTGGACAGATCCGTCATCGAGAGGCTGAATGTGGAGAGCAGGCCACTCTGAGGGTTAAAGGTCAGAAGGTCAACATCACGCTCTCACCTGAGAGCAGATTTAACCTTCAGGTTCTGTAGAGGACACAGACCATCAAGTCTCACCTTTCGTTTCTCCCTCAGCTTGGCCGCCTCCTTCGGATGGTTAAACCGGAACATGTTGGTCCTGCCGAGCAGAATAACAGCGCCTGGCAACACAACGAACAGAAACTGACCACCGCACATCGGCTCTGCAGATTTAACATGTTCTGGTTAAGACATCGAGACAGTCGACGTCCTTGTGGCTCTCACCTTGGTTGAGCTGCGACCGCTCCCTCGCCTGAACTCCATTCACAGAACACTGAGCTCTGCCGAGCGGCACCAGAGCCACTTTACCGTTCTGGTTCTCAAACATGCAGTGCTCACTCTCCAGGTCCAGACCGTGCAGGACTGCAGGAGGAGATAAGTTAATGTAGAAGATGACAGTTAAAGTGGGTCATACGGTTCTTCTGAGGAAGAGGAAGAGCATTGTTTGACTTGTATATATTGTATACATGAGCTGTATGTCATGTACCAACATGTTATCTGTATATTAAAAGTTTGACAAACTCACTGATGTCCTGCTCTCTGGACGCGTCCTCTCTGCCCACGTATGTCCGTCCCTCCTGAGGTGGAAGAAGAAGTTTAGAAGACAAGAAGACGAACTGACACACACCTCCCTGCAGGACACTGCTCAGGGAAACCGTTTTGATGACTAAATGTTCTTTCCCGTTTCAATCTTTTCCCCCCCTCTGGAGTGTGAAGTGGAAATGTTTCAGGTGACTTCTGACCTTCAGATGGTACAGGATGATGCCGGTACTGAGGAGGTCGTCCTCGATGCCGATGAGGTGAGGCAGCTCAGAGTCCAACACCACACCGATCCCCTCTTTCCTCAGAGCGAGGGTCTCCTCCTGCAGGCAGCACAATCACAAACACGTAAAAGGTTGCCTGGGACACAATAAACACAGTGAGAGGAAAGTACTGCAGTTTACACGAAGGGTTAAAACAAACTTACCTTGAGAATGTTCTGTGTCTCGTTCCATTTGTTGGTCCACTCTTTCGTCAGCTCCAGAACCTGCAAACACACACAAACCAGTAGAAACTCAACAGAAACCACTGGAACCATGAAACTTCTCAGCCAGCAGGTTGAAACCGACGTGAGAGCTGAAGACGTGAGAAGTGAAGACGTGAGAAGTGAAAGACGTGAGAAGTGAAGACGTGAGAGCTGAAGACGTGAGAGCTGAAGACGTGAGAGCTGAAGACGTGAGAGCTGAAGACGTGAGAAGTGAAGACGTGAGAGCTGAAGACGTGAGAGCTGAAGACGTGAGAGCTGAAGACGTGAGAGCTGAAGACGTGAGAAGTGAAGACGTGAGAGCTGAAGACGTGAGAGCTGAAGACGTGAGAAGTGAAGACGTGAGAGCTGAAGACGTGAGAGCTGAAGACGTGAGAAGTGAAGACGTGAGAGCTGAAGACGTGAGAAGTGAAGACGTGAGAAGTGAAGACGTGAGAAGTGAAGACGTGAGAAGTGAAGACGTGAGAGCTGAAGACGTGAGAAGTGAAGACGTGAGAAGTGAAGACGTGAGAAGTGAAGACGTGAGAAGTGAAGACGTGAGAAGTGAAGACGTGAGAAGTGAAGACGTGAGAAGTGAAGACGTGAGAAGTGAAGACGTGAGAAGTGAAGACGTGAGAGCTGAAGACGTGAGAAGTGAAGACGTGAGAGCTGAAGACGTGAGAAGTGAAGACGTGAGAAGTGAAGACGTGAGAAGTGAAGACGTGAGAAGTGAAGACGTGAGAGCTGAAGACGTGAGAGCTGAAGACGTGAGAGCTGAAGACGTGAGAAGTGAAGACGTGAGAGCTGAAGACGTGAGAGCTGAAGACGTGAGAAGTGAAGACGTGAGAGCTGAAGACGTGAGAGCTGAAGACGTGAGAAGTGAAGACGTGAGAGCTGAAGACGTGAGAAGTGAAGACGTGAGAAGTGAAGACGTGAGAAGTGAAGACGTGAGAAGTGAAGACGTGAGAGCTGAAGACGTGAGAAGTGAAGACGTGAGAAGTGAAGACGTGAGAAGTGAAGACGTGAGAAGTGAAGACGTGAGAAGTGAAGACGTGAGAAGTGAAGACGTGAGAAGTGAAGACGTGAGAGCTGAAGACGTGAGAAGTGAAGACGTGAGAAGTGAAGACGTGAGAGCTGAAGACGTGAGAAGTGAAGACGTGAGAGCTGAAGACGTGAGAAGTGAAGACGTGAGAAGTGAAAGACGTGAGAAGTGAAGACGTGAGAGCTGAAGACGTGAGAGCTGAAGACGTGAGAAGTGAAGACGTGAGAGCTGAAGACGTGAGAAGTGAAGACGTGAGAGCTGAAGACGTGAGAAGTGAAGACGTGAGAAGTGAAGACGTGAGAGCTGAAGACGTGAGAAGTGAAGACGTGAGAGCTGAAGACGTGAGAAGTGAAGACGTGAGAGCTGAAGACGTGAGAGCTGAAGACGTGAGAAGTGAAGACGTGAGAGCTGAAGACGTGAGAAGTGAAGACGTGAGAGCTGAAGACGTGAGAGCTGAAGACGTGAGAGCTGAAGACGTGAGACTCACCCTGGCTTCGTTCTGGTGCAGTTTCTCCTCCATACTCAGAGCAGTGGGCGAATCCAGGAGAGCGATCTGACACAAACACAACAGATCAGAAACACTGTGTAGCATTCATGCTGAGACTTTATCCTCATCATGCATCAAAATATTTATTTAAAGTCGTCTCAAAACATTTGATTCAAGTAATCGTTACTTTCCCTCAACTACGGCTGCAACTAACGATGATCGTTATGGATTTATCTGCAGAAATAAAATCCATCCCAGTTTGTCAAAGTCCAAGGTGGTGTCTCTAAATGTCTTGCTTTGTCAGTACAAAACCCAAAGATATACAAATATCAGGAAATCTCCATATTTGAGGCTAAAAACAGCATTTTCTGCCATTTCTGCATGAAAAACGACTTCAAAATCGCCCAATCGTTGCTCATCTTTTACTCTTCTTCACTTCTCCCTCTGAATGCCTCTGGATAGTCCTCAGTATCCCTGAGTGGAAGGCAGCGACAGATGCAGCGTCTGTTTCTTCACCTGGTTTCCCTGAACCAGCAGAGCTTTCAGACGGGCGATCTCCGCCCGCAGTTCTCTGATGAGCCTGACGTTGCAGTCCTCGTTGATGGTGGGTTTGTTGATGATGTTCTTGGCTCGGTTAGCGTATCGCAGCGTGCTGAGCGTCTCGCCGTAGTTCACATCAGCCGGGGAAACGGCTGCAAACAGAAACAATTATATCAAATACTTCCGCTTTTGTTTGGAAGGTTTGAGAAGGACTGCATGTAATTAGTTGTTGCGTCTCACTGGCGATCATGATGGTCTTGGAGTTGCCGCCCAGGCTGTCTTTCAGCAGCCACGTCAGCACCGAGTCTCTGTAGGGAACAAACACCGACCTCTTCTTCAGGTTGGTGTTCCCGCCGTCCTGCGTCATGTCAGCTGGAACAGAAACCAGAAACAGATCCTTCAGCCGGAGCGACTCAGCAAACATCGTAAACTTTAAAAAACCCACGGATGTAAAAGTTAAGAGATTTCAGATCATCATCTTCCGTTTCTGACCTAGAGCAGAGATGACGTTGCCGAGGGTGACCAGCGACTTGTTGATGTTTCCTCCTTCCTTCAGTCGGACGCCCGTCGCTCCGGTGGCGTCGGCTCGCTCGCTGCCGGCCAGATCCACCAGGTGGATCTTACTGACCGTCTCACTGGGCATCTCTGAATCGAACTTAGCCTGACAGACGGAGAGCGAGGTTGAGATGAACAAGTCGCTTGTTTCACATCTTCACTTTGTATCAGTGGATGTTGTTCCTCTCGGACACGAACATCTAATTAGTCTACAATCTGTTCTGTGGTGAAACCCGAGATCAAAGACAACTTCAAATCAGTGATCTCCAGTGAATCGTTGGGGGTGGAGTTGCCTCCACGTTTACTTTGTGAGGTCAGTTCATCGGTTCTGACCTGTGTGAAGTTGATGGTGAAGATGGCGTGCGAGCGGCTGCTGACGTCGTTCATGCCGGTGCTGGCGGTGGTGCGGTTGATGTTTCCGGCCTCCATCAGCTCCTCCACGTCGCTGTAGTTCTGCACCAGGTGTTTGGACAGATCTGAGGCAGAAATCCACACAGCATGAGGAAGCATGTTGACGAGGAACAGACTCGTCAGCGAACTGAACCCAGCAACAGCACAACTCTCCAGCGCTGCTTTGGCGCCGGAGTGCGCTCCGCAGTCTCACCTTCTACATACGGTCCGTCTTTCGGGTGCTCCCTGACTCTCAGGTTGAAGGTCTGAGTGGATTTCCTCCTCAGCAGGTCTCTCACCCTTTCGTTGTAGATCTCCAGGTAGCTGAAGGCAGAAGGAAACAATCACAGTTTACTTTGAGTGTCTTTTATATTTAATGTTCTTCTATTCTGCGTTTATGTTTCTTGATGTTTGTACTTGTGTGATCTCGTAGTTATAAACGCAGTAAAAGTGTTTAAATCTGGTCTCACCTGACTTCTGTACGAAATGAAGCTTCATCCCATCGAGTCGCTGCGGAGATACGACTGAACAAACTCTCACAGAACCTGGGGATCAGACCTGCGTCTCCCTAACACACACACACACACACACACACACACACACACACACACACACACCCACACACACACACACACACACACACACACGTCAGTAAAAGCATCTTCAGAATAACATTTTCTTTATATTGTGTTGCCTCAACTATTTCCTCCCTCCTCTTCGTATCTCGTTAATATTGTCCGAGTGCAGAGAAGATCAATCGTATGAATAAAACCCGACGAGGCTCCGTCTGGAGTCGGACTCGTCTCCCTCAGAACAGACTGATCGTGACCTTTGACCCTTCAAACTTGTCAGCAGTCACGCCGTAGACATGAGGGCCATCTTATGGGCTGATTCTAGTGTGTGTGTGTATGTGTGTGTATGTATATATAATATAATATATAATAAATAATGTTAGTGTTTTCAGTGTGAAGGCTTTGCAACAACATCTAGACTTTCATGTTGGGAAATAAAATCTGGCTTGTGATATTTAGTTCCTTATTGTCCTCATGAAAACACTGAACGTATCGACCAACAAGTATTGTGTGTGTGTGTGTGTGTGTGTGTGTGTGTGTGGTGTGTGTGTGTGTGTGTGTGTGTGTGTGTGTGTGTGTGTGTGTATCAAAGCTGATGCATCTTCTTCCTCTGTGCCATAGAGCTCCATTGTTGTCCAAAGACTATTAAAAATGCATCAAAGCCATTTAATATCTTTCGGACACAACAAGCCGTTTGAGACGTTGTTTCTCAGTATTCTACATCTCGTAGACTTCATGACTTATCGGGGAAACAATGAGCAGATCAACCGCTAATCATTTACACTCGGCTGAAGCCGTCAGTGATGACTTCACTGCAGCGGAGACGGGGAGACCGTTTGCACTGAATCTTATCGGTCAAGTCTCTCTGATAACAGAGGGTGGAATGTGAAATATGCCCAGAGTGTTTGTCTCACTGGATTTCCCATCATGGTGTAGGACTTCCCCGAGCCGGTCTGACCATAAGCGAAGACGCAGGCATTGTAGCCCTCAAACGCCGCCTTCAGCACGTCCGAGCCCAGATCTTTGAAAACCTGCAAATGACACAAGAAAATAAGAGTTGTTTTTATTCCACTGCTGGTTCCAGACTCAGTATTGATGCTGCAGAGATGTAATGTGACGCGTCAGAGGTCACGATAAGCTTCAAGAGTCCCGAGTAAACACACACAGTCTATCAGCAACAAGCCGCTTTGACCGAGAACCAGAATTTGATAAATCCTTCGACCTCTGACCCCGATTCCAAACCTGCGTTATAGATAATCCTCTCAGAAGAACAAAGCAGGATTGAAATATGAGCCGGATTGCTCCCCTTACAGATTAAGATACTAAGTCATGGTCTCATTTTGTGCGTCAGTATGTTTACATTTCCAGATATTCAAAGAGAGTTTGTTTGAGGTTCTCTTTGTATTCGGATGCAAGGCCTTGTATCTGCACCGTGGTGTTAGGAACATTGTTCTCTGAAGATGCACATAAGAGTGTCTGCAGCTCTGGGGAAGGGTCGACACGCCCGCCTCCTGAATCTCAACAATGCGCCGCGTGGGCCTGAAAGTCAAACAAACTCACCGGTCGAGTCAACAGCTGTTGGAACGCTGGTTAAATAAAAACAAAGAAACTTCCCCAAACGAAGTCGTAAAAGTCTCAAAAGGTTTTATTCATCATAACCCTGCTGAGAAAATAAAACTGACTGTTAGATTTACCTTTTCCTGGGAGACGAATGTGGAGCTCTTACAGTCCGTGGAGTCGTAGGAGAAGTCGTACGTAAAGGTTTTGGTTCGATCCCTCGTCACGTCACCTGCGATGCCGTCAGGGATCTTTGACCACAGAATATAAACACAGCTTCAGCTACGAGGTGATACATCCTTTACATCCCGTCGTCTTGTTTTGAAAAGAAACTAAAAGTACCTTCAGGTTGGTGACGGAGGTTTTGGTCCCTTCCATCTTGATAATGCATTTTGCCGTCAAGTCCTTCTCCCTGTAAGAGATCAATAATGTTCAGGCAGCTGACACGAGACAGACTTTAGTGTCCGAGCTTCATCACGTCACCTTTAAACACCTTCATATATTCAGAGCAACATGTCGCTGATCCTTTCAGTGTCAGTGTCCTCCTTACCTGTACTTTGACTTTTATTCAGTTTGAAATCTATATTGTAGTTGTACGATAAATATTTATGTTTCCATCGTCACCAATGAGACGCTGATGATACTCAGGAGAGTAAACCATATACATGAACACATGATAGTTATACATTTATGCTGTGTGTGTATGTGTGTATATATATATATATATATATATATATATATAAATATATATATATATATATATATATAAATAAATATATATATATATATATATATATAAATAAATAAATATATATATATATATATATATATATATATATATATATAAATATAAATATAAATATATATATATATATATATATATATATATATATATATATATATATATATAAATAAAACACACTTCTCTGTGCTCCAGCCTCAAACATCAGTTTCTTTATCTCCAAACTACAACTTAGAATCAGCTTCTCTCAGTGGAGGCTCTGCTGTTTTACTGCTGTTTTACTGCTGTTTTACTGCCGTTTGTGACGACGGTTTTATGTTTCCAGACAAACCTGGTTAACATCAATAAAGTCCACATGACTAAACATGAATCGTATCAGCAGGTTTGTTTAGTATCATCTGTCTCCGCCCGGTTTGTTCTCAGGCTCAACAACATCCTGCATGTTTGAGTCCAAGCAGAAACATTTCATATTTAAAAGTCTTTTAGCATCAGACTAAGTTAAGTCTGCAGCGGCTAATGAATCATAGAAGTGTGTTATCTTAGCGCGACACAAGAACTGAACAACACATTACGTAACACCGTGTGCTCATTATGAGCCGCTCGTAGAAAGGAGGTGAACTCAGACCAACTAACTCGGGGCAAAACATTTATGGGGCAATTTTGAGCAAACTTTGATCTGATGTTGGAAATGTTACACTAACAGACACAATCACACAACGTGTTTCTCTTTATGCAGTAAAGAACTTGAATTTGGAGCCATTTTGGCCTAAAAATACAAAATAAAATTAAGAGATAAAGGCTGTTATAAATACAATATTCTATCTCTCTCTCTCTCATAGAGAAGAAATACATAAATATTTCCAGCTAAACACCGACTTTGTTAACATGCATGTGCACAAATACAGAGTAATCAGATTACGACGATTGTTTGATTTAACTGGACTGCAGTTTGTTAATGGCATTAAACTGAGAGGTAGTGTAATGATGTAACTAAAGAAACGATATCTGATTTCATCAAGATATGGTTGCAAAGACGACAAATCATCATATTGAATTATCGCTCAGCCCTAGAATGTAATTAAGTACATTTACTTAGTTGTAATTAAGTACACATTTGAGTTTCTCTATTTTGTGTTATTTTATACTTGTGCTCCACCATCAGAGGCAAATATTGTACTCTGTACTCCACGACATTAGTCTGACAGCTTCAGTTCCTCCCTGTCCAGTGTGAAGCCTGTATCTCCAGATGTGTGGAGTGTTTGTGATACACTGTGTGATGAAGTGTTCCTTTATGTGTTGAGAAGATTCCTCCTCCTCCTCCAGATAAATAAAGTGTTTAAAAAGCCTCTTGGATCAGCTGTAAAATGCATCGTCACAAAGCTGAAAACAGGCTGTTTTTGTGAGGAGCTCATGAAAAGTAGACTTTTTAGAGACACGTGGTTCTCACAGGACAGAGACGCTACAAACATATGATGATCTTATAGAATATGATGCATTGATGGAGATTACACTACCAACAGGATGTAAAGGAGGGAACATTAGAACAACCTTAAACATGTACAGCAGTAACACACAACACACACATTAATGCAGCAGGAATATTAATCCAGAAGCATCACATGTAATGAACCTCACAGGGAACATCTCACTGCACAATGACTACTTTTACTTTGTAGTAAGTACATTGTGCTGATGAAATACTTGTACTTAAGTCAGGTTTTGAATGCAGTAGTATTTTCACACTGTGGTATTTAGTGAAGGAAGGATCTGAATAGTTCCCCAGCTGCAGCAAACAGGAGAACATATGTTGTATGTATATGTTGAAGTCACTGAATGAACACCTGCTGTTACTGTGAAAACCACAAGAGCCTGAGGCTATTAATACTCACTTAAAAATAACATAATTACACCATTATAGTAACCTTAAAAACGTGGTGAAAATGACATTCCCGAGTTCATTCATGAGTTTAAATTCTACCAACGGCTACATCTGTATGAACCTTTATTAGCATAACAAAAACAACGACATTCTGACATTACACCTGCCGAAACATGATGTTAGACGTTACACAACATTGTTATTGTCCTTAACTTACCTCCTGTCCATGGGTCTGACCCGGACTGCCACCCGAACCGATGCCATCGCTCATATCCGAGTTAATGTCCGGTTAGTTCGTTAGCCTCACAATGCAAAGCGACGCTTCTTTATAGCGAGCTAATTGGCTAGCAGGCTAACAGCTAGCATGAGCCGCAGCGGGATAAAGGGGGCAAAAGTCACAAAGATAACCGCCAAGCTGAACACGAAATGTACCAACTAGACAGATAGTGAGGAGGAGGAAGAGGGTCGCCACCGTGAACAGATGTTATCGTTGTCCGGAGACACCACGACGCCGTCCCGGTATGAACCGGCTCACATCCATGGTCACTGTTACTTTAGCCTGTTAGCCTGTTAGCTGTTAGCTGTTAGCTTCCATATGACAAAAAAGAAGCAAACTAACGGGGAAGCATCAGCTGATGAAAACATTACCTCTGTACGGAAGCCAGGAGCAGACAAAAAGCGCACTACTGTAGGTTGGGAAAACATGGAACAAACTGTCAATATATAAATGTATATGTACAAAGAATATATATATATATATATATATATATATATATATGGAATGACCAGTAAAAGAAAAACACAAGAGGATGATTGTTTTGTGATGAACAAAAAGCTTCTGTAAATCATTGATGACATACTATCTCAAAATAATGATTGTGAGATAATCAGAAACTTTCTCAAAATAATTACTGTATTGAAGAAGCTTCTTTGAAATCATAGCTTTGCGAGTTACAATAGCAAGTAAAACGAGAAATTATCAAATCGACAGTGTAAATCTGATACAAAATTGTATAAACATTTAATACAAAACTGTGATATGCCACTCAATTGAGTTTATTTCAAAAAGTGTCCACTTGTACACAACAAACAAACACACAAACCAAGAATCTGACTGTCTTCAACTTGCACATTTTAGACAGCTTGAGCCAAAAATGGCAACAAAAGTAGTTTAACTACTTTAATCAATATGCAAATATGAATGTAGGCTGAGGTTAAACTAGTTAAACTATATTCCAACTACTACCTGATACTGTTTATATCTTAAAATAATGACTTAGTATTTCCCCCAAAAAAATGTTTAAGCACATTTCTTGTTATTTTGAGATATTAAGTCATTATTTTGAGAAAGCTTCTCAGTGCTAACCCTAGACTAACCTTATATTTATATTGTGATGTTTGAAGAATAGCTTTGCCAAAGCAACACACCTGTTAATTCCAGCTTGTTAGAGGCATTATTGTGCACTTGACACTGAAACAGGAACCAGTTCCTATTTAAATCTGCATACATTTTGATACTAAGCTCCTGGTTTATTTTACTAATGACTGCTGATGTCTTCTATTCTTATTGAACTGTTGCTTTGTCTCTTTCTTCCCGTTCATTTGTCAGTCTGGTGGAACTATTGTTCTCCATGTACAAAATAAACCCTTCATACAAAGTAACATTTATTTGTAAACAGGACTTTCTACAACCTAAAATCATTACAGACCATTTAAAAATATAAAGTAGTCCTCTCAGCCATCTGACTGTAGATTGTGTGGCAGGAGATTACAGTATCCAGCCTGTACCTGCAGTTCTCCTCCCGACCTGCGGGCGGCGCTAGAGGCCACAGCCCGTTTAAGCAGCCGCCAGTGTTATCGGCGCCAGCAGCCTGTTTCCTGTTTCACATGAGCAGTGTGGTGAGGAGGTGAGTTTAATATTTATACAGTTTTGTTTTATATGCAGCTAGCTTAATTTATATTTATCTGTATGTAGTTTTACCGGGTCGTCGCGGCAGGTGATACATGCCTATAGATTAGGTTCATATTAGAGTCCACCAAGATCAGTTAGCTGGACAGCTAGCTAGCTGCTGCTATGCTATCGTTATGAATGAATGTAACGTTAGCTTGCGTCAAGCGAACGTATGCTAATACTAGCTTAAACTGAGCATTTAGCCTCACTAAAACGGTAAAAACACTTCAAATGGTAAGTTAAATGTTAAAATCATTAGTTATGTCCAGCTAGCAGCTTCTCATTGATCATGTGTGCGATAACATTAGGTTTAGTGAGACTTTATAGACATGTGTAATATCTTATTAGCATTGACAGTGACCGATATACTACAGTTCAAAAGTTATGGCTCTCCTGCCACAAGTCTTGATTTGGTACAGTCAGATGGCTGAGAGGACTTTTTTTTATAATGGTCTTTAATGCTTTTAGATTGTAGAAAGTCCTTTTTACAAATACACGTTTTTTTTGTATGAAGGATTTGTTTTGTACAATGAGAACAACCTGCTGTACAATGGTTCCCTGGAAAGGCAAAAAGAGACAAAGATCCCTCTGAGCAACATTTCAATAAGAATAGAAGAAATCAGCGGTGATTTGGTAAAAGAAACTGGAAGCTTAGTATCAAAATGTGTGCAGATTTAAACGGGAACAACTTCATGTTTCAGTGTCAGGATCACAGTAAAGCCTCTAACAAGCTGGAACTAACAGGCAACGTGTTGCTTTATCAACATGTTCTTCAACCTTCACAATAAAAGGTTAGTCTAGTGTCAGCACTGCTGGAGCTGCATCAGGGAGCATCAGCTGAACTTACTCTGAACTGACGCATCACAGTTCAAACCTTCAGTCTCACACTGAGTCGACTGCAGAGAAGAGAAACACACAGACTGAACATTTGGAGCCTGAACGCACCGTCGTGGTTCAGTAATGATCCAGGGTCTCCTACACTTTCATCAACTGGAAAACAAACTTAAAATCCAAGTTCAACAGCATCCTCCTCTGTCGTGCAGCGCTGTGGGGACGTCCACTAAATAGAAGTTTGAATCATTTAATTCTTCTTCCTTTGGGAATGATTTCAAATGTAAAGAATACATTTAGTGTCTGAATTATACCGTTTCAATATCTGTTTAAATAGCCATTATTGAAGGAAAGCCTCAATATAACAGCTGATTACAAACTTTTCAACGGTAGTGTAGCTTCTCTTGAAACATTAACATGCGCTCTTGTTTCGTCAGACACCACCATGGATATCCGACCAAACCACACCATTTACATCAACAATATAAATGATAAAGTCAAGAAAGAAGGTGAGTCTTTTGTCTTAAGTCTTAATTATTTGATCAAACTTTGTGTTGAAAGTAAAGCTAAATGTGGAACATCTGCTGGTTCCAGCCTTAATGTGACGATATTCTGCTCTTCTTTATATTGTGAGTTTTATATTTTGTGGGGTTTCGGACTGTTGGACTGTTAAAGACTTATTATCAAGAGTTACTGACCGTTCAAGACGCAACATAAACATGTTTCCTTTAATGTGTCGGCGGTCTTTATGTACTGAGCCGGGACGTAATCGTCGTGTTGTTGCAGTCGGACATGATGAGAGTTAGTGTTGAGTCTTCTTCTTCTTCTTCTTCTTGCAGAGATGAAGCGTTCGCTCTACGCGCTCTTCTCTCAGTTCGGTCAGATAGTCGAAATCGTGGCCATGAAGACCTCGAAGATGAGGGGACAGGCTTTCGTTGTGTTCAAAGAGCTCGTCGGCGCCACCAACGCACTGAGGCAACTTCAAGGCTTCCCCTTCTACAACAAGCCCATGGTAGGAATCCTGCTGCTGCTTTCACACGCCAGTGTTCTTTCTCTTCGAGTGGTTCGCCGGCTGTCTTACTTCATGTTTGCATTTTTGATTGGACAGCTTTGTCTTTGTGTCCACACTCGTTCGCTCCTTCATGAAACGTCACGATGAAGATGATTGTCGGGACGTCGTTCTCCTCGACTGCTTCCCCCACTCTGAAAGGGACTGTGCTCTTTTGTTTGTTTTTGACCCGTGTGCTGTGTTTTCCCAGAGGATACAGTACGCAAAGACGGACTCGGAGGTCATCGCCAAGGTGAAGGGCACGTACGGCGACAAGGACAAGAAGAAGGACAAGAAGAAGAAAGCTATGGAGCCGGCGACCAGCCTACTAAAGAAACCCGCAGGGGTGAGTGACGCATTAAACATTAGGGACATTTAAAATGATGCATGCAGGACTTTAACCCGTAACAGAGTGTTTGCACACCGGGGTAGTGTCACGTTTACTCCGAGTACTTCATCCACTTCTGCAAATATGAAATTAAGACGCGTCTGAAAGATCAACATGAGTTATAGATTAAAATAAAACCTAACAATCCCACATTATCGGGGTAAGAATCCGTTTATTCTCAGGCAGGAAAACTACAGAACAATCGATCTGCAGGCGGGAGACGCCAAGATATTTACAGTTTAGTCAACGAGTCGACTAAGAAAAGATTTAAAGTGATGCTGTTCGTAACTGAGAACATCCGTCGTATTGGTGTCGGCAGACTAAGGATTTCTTTAGTCGAGGACAGCGCTGCTATTTAATTGATATTAATCCTGTGTTTTATTCCCCGAGAATGAAAACAAACTCTTGGTCTTCGTGTCGCTCACTGTCGTGTTTGTTGTTTGCAGGGATCACCAGTGCCGGCACATTCCACCTCAGCACAGGTGAGACTGACGGGAAGAAGTAAACCAGGCTCCTGTTTTAACCTGGTTACAATAAAGTGGACAAGTGTTGGACTAAATTGAGATTATAACAGCGACTGTAATGCAGGTTTTTGCAATTTAACATCTTTTAATCTGACATTATTGTGACACCTCTGAACGTCAGAGTCTTTTACGCTCTGCAGTTTGGTGACACTGAGCCGTGATCTGAGCCGGCTCATCGTCTGTCAGGACAGTAAAAGTGAATGTTGTAAAAGCTGCTCTGTGGATGGATTTGTTGCTCGTAACACAGATCTGTCTTCTCAGGTGCCGGACAATCCACCGAACTACATCCTGTTCCTCAATAACCTCCCTGAAGAGACCAACGAGATGATGCTGTCGATGCTGTTCAACCAGTGAGTTCATGTCTGCACTGTGTTTATATATTCTGTGTGTGTGTGTGTGTGTGTTGACAGGGTTTGTCTTTTGTTTGTCCTCTGCAGATTTCCTGGTTTTAAAGAGGTGCGACTCGTCCCGGGGAAACACGACATTTCCTTCGTGGAGTTTGAAAGCGACAACCAGGCGGGCGTGGCTAAAGACGCGCTGCAGGGCTTCAGAATCACAGCGACCTGCGCCATGAAGATCACCTACGCCAAGAAGTAGTTCCCTGTTTGATCACTGGACACAAAGAGACTCTAAGTGGGAGGGGGAGGGGGGGGGGGGGGGGGACGGTCCCTGGATTTCCGTTGTGTCCCAGATCCTTTTTAATTTGTGAATCCTACACCTCCTCCTCTTTTCTTTCTTTTCTTTTTTTACTTTTTGTTTGGTAAACTCTGCCGTCGTTCATGAGGTCGAGCGAATAAACTCTGGTCGACATCTTATTTTGTAAAATAAAAGACTTTTACATAATTGTTCCTGAGATGTGAGTTTTCCTGCTGACACTAACTAAAAACATCAACAGTGAGGACGATGTAGAGGAGCGAGTGTTGGAGGGCTGGTGACTCTTCGTCGCTAAGTGAAACGAAAAACAAAATGTCTTCAAACTGTTCAGAAGATGTTAAAATAAAACTTACTGTCGTATGTTGTCTAAAGGACTTTCATGATCTGAACTCATTCATCTAGAAATAAAGCCTTAATTTGTATTAAAATGTCAAATCAATCTTTTAAAACTCGTAAGTGCTAAACTGTGACGTACTTAAATGTAATTAATGCTTCTCATTAAAGTCACAGAACCAGTTCGTGGAAGAATTGCGTGTAGAATTAGTCTGAAATGTATCTCTGAGTAGCGTTAAAGTGTTAAGTTTATAATATAAATTGCTGCACTATACTTAAGTCCACATGTTGATAGAGATTATAATAAGAGTAGCTGTAATACACGCTGTACGACATGTGACGTGTCCTTCACACGGGGGGGGGCTTCCAGTCAATGCTTGCTCCACATTTCTCCATTGATCTGTGTAATTACAGAGATGTTGTTTTCAGCTCTTGTATATGACGGGAGGAGAGTCATCCATCAGAGCAGGTGGCGGGGGGGCTTTATGGGACACGCAGAAGAAGAGGAGGTGATTTAGTGGCGGGTCAGCATGAAGGGAGAGAATCGACCGGTGCGGAGGGATCTTATCACACTGCAGGAATGAACCTGGAGATCAAAACCAAATCTCTTGCGTGTCGGATCAGAGCATTGGATATTCTTATAACCTCATAGCTGTGAAGAGGATCCTAACACCTTCACTGAGCCTGAGGAGCAGCTGAAGTCTGAGGTGCTGCTGAAGCCTGAGGTGCTGCTGAAGCCTGAGGAGCAGCTGAAGTCTGAGGAGCAGCTGAAGTCTGAGGTGCAGCAGCTGAAGTCTGAGGAGCAGCTGAAGTCTGAGGTGCAGCTGAAGTCTGAGGTGCTGCTGAAGTCTGAGGTGCTGCTGCTGAAGTCTGAGGAGCAGCTGAAGTCTGAGGTGCTGCTGAAGCCTGAGGTGCTGCTGCTGAAGTCTGAGGTGCTGCTGCTGAAGTCTGAGGTGCAGCTGAAGTCTGAGGTGCTGCTGAAGTCTGAGGTGCTGCTGCTGAAGTCTGAGGAGCTGCTGAAGTCTGAGGAGCTGCTGAAGCCTGAGGAGCAGCTGAAGCCTGAGGTGCTGCTGAAGCCTGAGGAGCAGCTGAAGTCTGAGGAGCAGCTGAAGTCTGAGGTGCAGCAGCTGAAGTCTGAGGAGCAGCTGAAGTCTGAGGTGCTGCTGCTGAAGTCTGAGGAGCAGCTGAAGTCTGAGGTGCTGCTGCTGAAGTCTGAGGAGCAGCTGAAGTCTGAGGTGCAGCAGCTGAAGTCTGAGGAGCAGCTGAAGTCTGAGGAGCTGCTGAAGTCTGAGGAGCAGCTGAAGTCTGAGGAGCTGCTGAAGTCTGAGGAGCAGCTGAAGTCTGAGGAGCTGCTGAAGTCTGAGGAGCAGCTGAAGTCTGAGGTGCTGCTGAAGTCTGAGGTGCAGCAGCTGAAGTCTGAGGTGCAGCTGAAGTCTGAGGTGCAGCTGAAGTCTGAGGTGCAGCTGAAGTCTGAGGTGCTGCTGAAGTCTGAGGTGGTGCAGCTGAAGTCTGAGGTGCTGCAGCTGAAGTCTGAGGTGGTGCAGCTGAAGTCTGAGGTGCTGCAGCTGAAGTCTGAGGTGCTGCAGCTGAAGTCTGAGGTGCAGCTGAAGTCTGAGGTGCAGCAGCTGAAGTCTGAGGAGCAGCTGAAGTCTGAGGAGCAGCTGAAGTCCAGAGGAAACGTGTCGGTAGAGTCTTCATCCTGTCTGCAAACATCATATTAATCACAAAGTTTACAGCTCGTGAGAAATCTGCAGAATAAATGTTTGTGAAAGAGTCGGTGTTGAGCGATACGGACACCATCTTCTGTCCCGATGTAGATCACTTCATCACCTCGATGACGACATGTCACGATTTATCTTGTTTTATGAAACTTCAGTAAATAAATCGTCAAATGAAATCACCACATGGTGAAGCCTGGTTGTGTCTGCTCTGTGCATTAAATACTATAATACTATATTTTCTCATTTTAATTAGAACTTTAAGGCAAAGTGTTCGTGGAGTTATATAAAAACAAATACAATAAACAGTTTACATCGTGATAGAAACCATATAGAAAAATATATACAATAGACATGTTTTGACATATCACATATACAAACATATATATTTTTAATATTATATATATATATAGACATATATATATATATATATATATATATATATATATATATAGTATATATGTATAATATATATGTATATATATATATCTATGTATATATATATATATATATGTATGTCTATATATATATGTCTATATATATATGTATATATATATATATTATATATATATATATATTAAATATATATATGTTATATATTGTATATTATATATGATATTATATGTATTATATATATGTATATTGTCTATATCTCTATGTATATCTTCTGTTATCATATATCTCTTCCTATCTCTTTGTTCTATCCATATCTGTGTTCTATTCTGTGTCTCTCTTATGTGTCTCTCTCTCTGTCTCTATATCTCTGTTCTTATTCTGTCTATCTCTCTTCTATCTCTATCTCCTCTCTGTTCTCTCTATTTCTCTTCATATTTTATATATATGATTTATATAATATATATAATGATATATATATATAAATATATATATATATTTTATATATATATATATTTATTTGATGTTTTTTAATGTTTGCATGTGTATCATTTTAAACTCTGCTGGGTTTACTCGGCTCCCTTGGAAAGAGATTTTGTGATCTCACTAGGATTTATCAGGTTAAATATAAAAACGGTTTCAAACTTCCTCCGACTCCGATGAACGCCTCCCGTCAGTCTGCAGCCACAGACGGAGCAGAGGTCGTCCGTCCTGTGTGACGTGTGTCCGTGATCCGGTCAGCGTGTGTGTACGCAGTGGTATCACTGCTCTGCTGTGAATGATTGTTGTTTCTGTACAGACGAATCCATCACAGCAGAGACCCTGAACATCTCATGGATGTGTTCCCAAAAGTCAACATCACATATCACCTACGTGTGTGTGTGTGTGTGTGTGTGTGTGTGTGTGTGTGTGTGTGTGTGTGTGTGTGTGTGTGTGTGTGTGTGTGTGTGTGTGTGTGTGTGTGTGTGTGTGTGTGTGTGTGTCCTGCTCACAACAATGATTCAGGTTTTTCAGGTTCTTCTAGTAAATCAGTGTTTTGAATCAGCAGGTTGTTTATGCCTGAACCAAAGAATTATGTTTTTCAAATGATTTAAGTCAGATCCTTTACTCAAGTGAAAGTAGAATACTCCAGAACCCTGCACTCAAACCCTTACTTCAGTAAAGGTATGTATCATCAGCTGCATGTCGTTAAAGTACGTGCAGTGAGATGTTCCCTGTGAGGTTCAGTACATGTGATGCTTCTGGATTAATATTCCTGCTGCATTAATGTGTGTGTTGTGTGTTACTGCTGTACATGTTTAAGGTTGTTCTAATGTTCCCTCCTTTACATCCTGTTGGTAGTGTAATCTCCATCAATGCATCATATTCTATAAGATCATCATATGTTTGTAGCGTCTCTGTCCTGTGAGAACCACGTGTCTCTAAAAAGTCTACTTTTCATGAGCTCCTCACAAAAACAGCCTGTTTTCAGCTTTGTGACGATGCATTTTACAGCTGATCCAAGAGGCTTTTTAAACACTTTATTTATCTGGAGGAGGAGGAGAATCTTCTCAACACATAAAGGAACACTTCATCACACAGTGTATCACAAACACTCCACACATCTGGAGGTACAGGCTTCACACTGGACAGGGAGGAACTGAAGCTGTCAGACTAATGTCGTGGAGTAAAAGTATAAAGTAGCATAACATGGAAATACCTTGAAGCAGCACTTGAGTAAATGTACTTAGTTACATTCCACCATTGGGCTTTTGTGGTCTGAAGTGTATTTCACAAAGTAAAAACATGTCTCGTTGGGAGCTGAGATGTTTAGTTTGAATGAACAGCTCCACATATTAAAGTAGGTGTGAACATGTGTTCCTGCAGAGACCTACGTGAGAAAAGTGACACCGCTCTCATTTCACTCGAAACTATTGAAGTGTTTTCACTGTGATTCAGGCACATCCTGTTTTAATTGGACCGTACAGTGTATGTCTTCACAGCTGAGAGATGTCCAGTCCACTTAAAGTGTTGCTTATTATGTTGGTGCATCTGTACAGACTCACGTCCTCACACAAGCTGCAGCTTGAGGTTCACTCTGACCTCAGGGAATAATGAGGAGTGTGTGAGTGTGTGCACTCTCATGACCCCACCAATTACAGAGCTGTGAACCTGTCCTGATGTAAAAAAAAAAGAAAAAGCAGCAAATCTTCACGTGTGAAATGTTTTTACTTTAATAAAGATAATACTTCAATGATCTAAATAGTTGCCAATTAATGTTCTACATTTGACTAATTGATTAATTGACCCTGTACATCGAATTGTATAAACTGTTAGATTAATTAATAACAAAACGTCACGTTTTATAAAATGTTTTGTGCGCGAAAAGGAGCCTTCTCTCATCACAGGGCGCGCGCGTGTTGGGTCGCTACACGTCGTGAACGCGCCTCGCGGTCTTTCTGTCAGTCAGTGCGTCAGAGCGCGCGGAGAAGCAGCTTCAGGTCTGTATCTCACGCTTTCATCTCCTTTATATAAAATGTGTTTATATTATTGAGTTCTTCCTGAATCATGTTTGACGTCAGAGAATCTTTAACGGAGTGAAACTTGAATGTCGGATTTTATATTTCACACATTAAATGTAGATTTTTGCCTAAAAACTTTCTGCTTATTCTAATTAGTTAAATTAAATGAGTTAAATCGTTTATACAGCCACAGACATCCTCCTACATGCGTCAACACGTGCGTCCTGCACAAATATTCGGTCTTATATTTTATATTAATATGATATGTTCAGTTAGTTGTGTAGTTGTGCAGATATCGTCAATAATCTCATGTGTTTTTAATTTTTAAGAAATTCATTTAAAATGTGTTAATGGAAACAGTTTCTCACTCTCTGATGCGGTTCCCAAAGTGTGGTCCGCGGACCCCAAAGGGTCGCAGAGAAAATCAGAAGTAAAACATATTATTATTATTATTATTATTATTATTATTATTATTATTATTATTATTATTATTAAGATATTATTATTATTATTATTATTATTATTATTATTATTATTATTATTATTATTATTAAGATATTAATATTATTATTATTAAGACATTAATATTATTATTAATATTAATATTATTATTATTATTATTATACTCTGCAAGTTGACATGAGGTCTCGATTATACAGTCAGACACTCTTAACACTCATAACAGCCACATTTTTTAAAGGTTAATTAAATAAATTGTTCTGCAATTGTAATAATTTGTAAAGTTATATTAACGTACTGTTATTGATTCGTCTGCTTGTTGTGGTTTGTTGAGAACGTGAAGACTTCACTGACGCAGGGTTAATCGTTTAGTCTGTGAATAAAATTAATAAAATGATGGCAATCACCAGAAATCTTAAAATATTACATTTACTGTCGTATATGACAAAGAACAGCGAGAATGTTTTGCCATATAGTTGTTTATATAAATCTATACGTGTCCTTTGATCACCTGGAGTAATTTGGTCCATTCATGCTGTGAAAATAATGAATTGCCTGAAAAATAGTTGAAAATAAGTATAATATGTCATTATAATGAAATAAGGCATTCAAATGATGATTTAAAGTCATAATTATGAGATTATACTCTGTAAATATTTAGTTTTAAGAAGTTTAAGAAGATTTTTACTTTTACTTGTACCTTGATTTATAGATTTGTCTTGTTTTTCTTGTTGAATGATAATAATAATAATAATAATAATAATAATAATAATAATAATAATAATAATAATAATAATTATTATTATTATAATAATAATAATCAGTTATGAAAACGTATTTGTGATGTAGCTCTTTTTAAATTAAGATTATAATCATGATTATATTTATGACATAAGGCGTCACAATTCTAACTTTATCTGCAAAATGTCAACTTTACACTTTATAATAATAATAATTATTATGTATTTATGTATTCTTATGAGCATGCCATAAATAAGAAACTAGGAAAGTGGCATGAGAAGACCCTGGTCACATTGATTCAGGGAAACAATGTTTTTAATGTAATATATCCTGCAGCAGTTATGAATGAACACGTTTATTATGATGTTAAAACGATTAAAACTTTATAGATTCATTAATCAAGTAGAGCTGAAGTGCTTTTGTAAAAACATTTCATGGTTCCAGATTTTAATGTGTTTCATGTGGAAATACAAACATTCTCACTTTCTCATTATTTGTTACAAACAATCAATCGATTAAATAATCAGCAGATTAATCCAGAATGAAAATAATCATTTAAAAATGAGCTCCACCAACTACAACAGTAAAATCCTGCGTTTGCATTAATGCACGAGGAGGATGTGGTGTCAGCACTTTGACTTCCTGAATACTTCAAAACAATGATCAGCGATGAGAACACACCTGAAGCTGACCCTCTGTCTTCGGCTGACAGACGCTCTCAGAGGTTTTCAGACGTCAGAGCTGAGACATTCCCCGACCTGCGGACAAATCTAACAAGTAGACTTCATGAACACTGTGACCTAGCAACGCATCAGCAAAACTTTGAAGATGAAGCATCAAAAAACTCAGATCCAACATTTCTGAAGTCCAAACAGCGACCTGTACGTCGAGCACTGTATCTGGAGCGTTTACTGTGTGTGAGAGGCGACAAACAGCCACGTTTTGTCCCTCGAGGTTAACCTTTCGCGTGGTGATTGTCAACTGCCGGCCCGCGGGCCACGAACGACCCGCTTAAGCTTCCCATCCGGCCCGCAGAAAAAGGATATCTAGTTCGACCCAAACGTCCACGGTCTCCTGTGGCGTTCCCCCTGATCTCGACCGGTGCAGGTAAAGGTACTTACCTTCCACGTTGTGCGCCCAAGAACCGTTTGCGATCGCGCACATGTGCACGCGGTTCCATTCATACTACAGTTGAGGGTCTGCGTCCGTCTGGCGTTCCGTGCATGCGCATTTACCGATCTTTTAAACAATCATTCAGTTTGTTATCTCCTTCTTCTTGGGCTGGAGTGTGAAACTAAACAGGAGCGTGTGCATTCGGCGCGCTTGCTAAGCATACAGTCGCGAACATGGCGGATGACGTCATGAGGACCATCGCAGACCAAAGTTTGAGTTTGAGTTCTTCTCTATCAGCTGGAGCATGCTCGTCTGCTCGCCCCAGTTACTTAAGATCAGTTCACAGCGATTTGTGTGAACCTGTATGCCGACATTGTTTTACTGAAGTCGGGTAAATCTGCGGGTACACGACAAATATCAATTAAAACATATGATCAAAGTGCTTGAGCCGCGCAGTCAGTCGGTTGTGCTTTCTTAGTATAAACGAGAACAAGGTCCGATTAGAGGACTGTACTCTGCATTTACCTTTCTGTAATGACAGATTTAACCGTCACTGACAGGTAGTTAAAATCCTTCGTGACCTCGCAGACAAAAGTTCATGTCTTCCTCCAGGATCTGTCCTCACAGGTGCATAACAATCACATTCAAATGGCTTTATTGGCCTGACATAACACTGTACATGTAATGACCAACACTAACTACAGCGACAGCTCAAAGCTTCAAATGAGACAGAAAGGTCATTCTTGACCTTGGGAACAGCCACACAGTCCTTCATTAGCTGTTCTTCGCTCTCAGTCTTCGCACAGTCTTCCTCAGGTGTTCATTTCTGTAAACATTTCTGAGCTCATGGAGGATTTCCCGAGTGTGTTGACTTAAAAGTTTTGATTGGAAGTTCATTCCTGACCTTGAAACAGTAGTTTGATGTATTTCTCCTCATCTTGCAGTGCTCTTCAGGTGATTCTGGTGATTAAGGTCCATTTAGTAGCGGTTTTGCTACTAAACACATGATTTCCAGAAAAGCTAATAAATGGACATGGCGGTCAGACTTATTATTTAAAATGTGAACTTCTTTTCTTTTCATTTCCCCGCAGACACTCCTACCTGAGCATGTTGACCTGATCCACAATGGACGACCCGACCAACAGCAGCTCGGCTCTGCCAGACTACCATCTGGCCAACGACGCCTTGGACTACGAGGTTCCTCTGGACGAGATCCCGGACACCACGCAGGGCCGGGCCTTCTTCGTGGCCACCATTGTCATCGCGGTGGTCCTGGTGGGCATCATGTTGGTCTGTGGAGTGGGAAACTGTCTGTTCATCGCCAGCCTCGCCCGCTACAAGCAGCTCCGCAACCTGACGAACCTGCTTATCGCCAACCTGGCCGTGTCGGACGTGCTGGTGGCGGCGGTGTGCTGCCCCTTCCTGCTGGACTACTACGTGGTGAAGCAGCTGTCGTGGGATCACGGCCTGCTGCTGTGCGCCTGCACCAACTACCTGCGCACCGTCTCCCTCTACGTGTCCACCAACGCACTGCTGGCCATCGCCGTGGACAGGTGAGTCCACCTGCACCTTATGAAGTTTAATCTTCTGGGTTTGTTTAATCTTTCCATGAAGGTTTTTTGGTTTCTTTTAAATCTGGTGGAGATTTAGATCATGAGCCGAGGAAGGAGTGATCAGGTTTTGGTGCAGATGGCGCCACCATTGAGGTAGTTCCAAAGCTTGATCTGTCGAAGCGAAACCCTCCTCAACATTGAGTTTTGTTCCTGCAACAGTTCCTTTCACCCTCCTCCGACAAATTCAGTCTTTTTGCTGCAGCTGGTCTCTGCATGCATCGTTTTTACCGGCCCTCTGGTCCTGTCTATCTCTTTACCAGCCCTCTCTTTGTGTCATTCGAGGTGCACATGAGAGTGTGTTGCGTGCCAATCACAACCAAGGTACTTCAACTTGTGCCTACGCCGTAGCCTACGTCATGGCTCCGCCGTAGCCTACTCCATCGCAGCTCATTCCGCTGTAAAGCTACTCCATCGCAGCTCATTCCGCTGTAAAGCGGTGGATACGTTTTTATTGAGCGCAGAATGATTTGTTTCACTTTTAGAATTTGATTAATTTGGTCAGATAACATTCAGAAAGTCTACAAGAGTCACGATTTAATTATTTCATCTTTATTTTATTTTTTTTATAAATGATTTTATCACTTCGTCGGATGATTTTTGGACCGCCAACCAATACCAAGAAAAACTTTCATCAAAAGTAAACTGGACAGTCATTGATTTTTACCAGCGTGTGAGTGTGTGTGAGTGTGTGTGTGTGTGTGTGTGTGTCTGTGTGTGAGTGTGTGTGTGTGTGTGTGTCCGTGGACAGATCTTTTGTGACCGTGCCAGATGCAGTCACAAACTTTACAGATCAAAATGATGGTTGCGTTCAAAGATGTCTTTGATTTCTGAAGTTATTGTCCTTAAATAACGACACAGAATGTGTTTAACATTTGCATATTTCTTTGTGTAGGTTAAGAATGTATTACATACGTACACATGTAGAAAACAGCCTCAGAGACGTTTTATTTGTTCCAGTTGGAAAAAGCAGATTGAAACAAATGTAGATTTCACATAATTTGACTTTTTGCAGCTTCATTTGAGACAATAAAATCTAAATCTTTGTTTTACCTCTCATTGCTGTTGGCTCTGGTGTATACCTGCCCTCCTTTGGTTACTCTCCAGCTCAGGGGTGCCCAAAAGGTTGATCGCGAGTGTAGTGCGGGTAGATCGTGCATCGTTAAAAACATTTGTATATATATATATTCCCCTGACGGAACCCCGCGCCCCTGACATTCAAGTGTCTTGTTGTTTTCTTGCCTCGTTCACATTCCCTCCTCCGCTCTGTTTCGCTCCCACACAGACGCTGACTTTATGTCTTCTATTCCTTCATTGATTTTCCCCATTTCTCTTTCTTTAATTCTTTCTTTCTTTCTTTCCTTCCATCCTTTCATGTTCCAGAATAACATCTGCACCTCTCTCTTTCCCTCTCGTTATGTGTGTGTTCCTCTTATCACCTCCGTGCTAATCACTCATGTGCACGACAATGAGTCAAATGTATTTATTTAAGCCGAGTGCCATCTATTTCCATTATATTCGAAAGACTACAAGTATCTGTTAACACTCTGCAACTCACTCCAAAACAATCCAGATTGATAAATAGCACTTTTTTTTAATGTACTGTCCCTTTAACACCTACTGACATGCTCATTTTCAACACATTATCATGTCAGTGTGCCAACATAACAACAACATAACACTAACCATGCAGCAGGCAGACTTATGTTTGGGTGACCTACAGAGCTTTATTAGTCGGAGAAGCAGGAAAGTTATCGGCCGCTCCTCATCAAACAGATCTCAGAACAGATCTCAGAACAGATCTCAGGACTCTGACGACGATGTGACCGGAGATGATTTACATTCTGCTACAATAACAGCCGCTTCTGGGCTTCTTCTCAGCTTCTGAACCAAATCCATCATCGGCAGACGTTCACACTTTGGCACTAGCAGCCCCCTGTGTTCCATTCATCATGGCCGACATCCTCTGTCGTGTATAAATAGCATCTGCAGGGAGGAAAGATGGATAATCTCTGTGTATCCGGGGACAGCAAAAGTGGTTCCAGTTTCCAAGTCTGTAAATGTTCACAGCTTAAAACAGTCCGAAATCACCTGAAGCAGTCTGAAGACAGGAGTAACTGCTTCCAGCTACCGGAAATTACTTACTTACTTATTAATTAATGAATTACTAAAGCTGAAGTAAATACTTAATTGGTTAGTTAACAAACAGAACATTTGTCAGCAGTAATCATTTTGATAATCATTTAATTAAAGTCATTTCTCAAGCAGAAAAACATCGAAAATTGTGCTGTGGTTCTAGCTTATATATATATATATATATATATATATATATATATATATAATTATATATATTATATATATATTCTAATATATTATATATATAAAACACATTTTTTTGGATATGTATCCAAATATTAAAAAATATATTTTTTTAATATTTAAAAACAAATGTTTGGATATGTTTGGGTTTTGGAAGGTCATGTGTCTTCCTGTCTGCAGGTACATGGCCATCCTCTACCCTCTGAAGCCTCGTATGAAGTACCAGACGGCGTACTGCGTGATCCTGGCGGTCTGGATCGTCCCCATCTGCATCTCCATCCCCTCCGCCTACATGTTCTCTGAGACGAAGTACCCGCACGTGGAGGGTCGCTCCCACAAGACCTTCTGTGCTCAGATCTGGCCCGTGGACCAGCAGGTTTACTACCGCTCCTACTTCCTCCTTATCTTCGCTCTGGAGTTCATGGGCCCGGTGACCGTCATGGCCGTCTGCTACATCCAGATCTCCCGGGAGCTGTGGTTTAAAGACGTTCCGGGTTTCCAGACGCAGCAGATCCAGAAGAGGCTCCAGAGGCGTCGGAGGACGGTGGTGGTGCTGATTCTGGTGTTGGTCGCCTACATCCTGTGCTGGGCGCCGTACTACGGCTTCTCCCTGCTGCGGGACTTTTACCCCACCCTCATATCCAGGGACAGGAACTCCTTGGTGGTCTTCTATATCATCGAGTGCATCGCCATGAGCAACGGGGTCATCAACACCTTCTGCTTTATGAGTGTCCGAAACAACACCAAGCGCCTGAAGAAGACGGGCAAGTTCCCGCTGAGGCTGGTGACTTTTGTGGCCGCCAAGTCGGTGGATGAAGCGGAGGCACAGACCCTGTCCCTCCGAGTGACGGAGGACACGGAGGGAGCTCGGCTGAAGTAGAGGTCGAACATCTGCCGCTTCTCCTGAATCACATCAAAGTAGGAACTTACAACCCGTTATTACCCAACCAGAGATGGCGTAGTGGACGTAGCTCAAACAGCGAAGAAGGAAACAGTGCGGCCATGTTTATTAACGCAGAACCAGCCGAGGAGTTCGGAAAAGGGCACTTTAAAAAAAAAAAAAAAAAACCTGGCAGGTGATTGGATGAACCATCTGTCAATCAAACTCTTGAAGAAGAGTGAAAAAAAATAGTTTTCTGTTGCCGTTCTTTGCTCTTCTTTTAAAGAATAAATACATTTCTGAAATAGCTGAAGCTCTTGCAGCATCCACACGTGCGTCTTTAGGAGCGGCCATTGTTGTTTTAAACAGAAAGTCGCCTCCATGTGTCTAAACCACGCCCGTAGCGACCGGTAGATCCTCACATGGAGGACGCTGATGGGTCCGGTCACCGGTGGTCCGGTCACAAACACATTAGTTGAAGCGAGATAAGATAAGATGGCTTTTCGTGTGATTTTGTGATATTGGGAGAATCAAGGTGACGTGTTTGTTGTTCTGTTTCTGTGAAAATACTGGATTTGAACTTTTGTGTCACCTCGAGCAAAGACGTTCTCATCCCGGGCCGACGGTAATCATGAGAGTCCCTGGATGATTCAAACTGCCGCTGGAAAACAGGTCAAAAAACAACATTTGTATTCCCCCACGAGGTTAGCGTGGAGAAGCCTGCGTCATGTACGTCTGTTTTGGTTGATTTATGTGCAGCAGAGGGCAAAAGATGCTGAAGTGGAATATAAACCATCACTGGTCTGAAACACAGGGAGGCACGACAGCAAGGACTCAACATGTTGTTGATGCCGAGTGTGATATTTCACCTAAATTAGACCTAAATAGTTTTTTCTTTACAGTGATAGCAGCGCTGGAGGAAGTATTCAGATTACTTAAGAGAAAATACTCCAACACAAGTACAAGTCCTGCGTTAAAAACCTTTAACATGTCGTTAAAGTACGTGCAGTGAGATGTTCCCTGTGAGGTTCAGTACATGTGATGCTTCTGGATTAATATTCCTGCTGCATTAATGTGTGTGTTGTGTGTTACTGCTGTACATGTTTAAGGTTGTTCTAATGTTCCCTCCTTTACATCCTGTTGGTAGTGTAATCTCCATCAATGCATCATATTCTATAAGATCATATGTTTGTAGCGTCTCTGTCCTGTGAGAACCACGTGTCTCTAAAAAGTCTACTTTTCATGAGCTCCTCACAAAAACAGCCTGTTTTCAGCAAAAAGTGTCGTTTCTACATTTCTACATTGTGCTGCGTGGATCTGAGGACGCGTGTACAGTGTGCATATATACACAACCACGCTGAACTGATGTCTGTTACTTGTGTTGCAGACTTTCACTTCCTGTGCAGCTGAGGTCAAACAGGATTCAGGTATTACGGCTCAGAGATGTCATCGAAACTAAACAACAAACAGACGTCTTGTTTTCTTTTCCTCTGCTGTGAAAAGTAAAGTTTGAATAATTCTGAACTTTGATGGACAGCTGTCCTTACTCTCTAACCACCACACTAAAAAGCAGGACGAATGCTCTCCTCTCAAAAGCATGATTATCACTGTGTATCTTTATCCAGATGTTGTTCATGCAGCAGGATCGTGCAGACGTGTGGTGCTTTATAGTTTTCTACTGCAACCCCTAAATGTTGAGAAACGGTGATTAGAGTGAAAAACAACTAACGCGATAAAAGGTTTTTGCTCTTCTCTTCGTTTAGAAATCTTTTATTTCATTTGATTTATGACACGCTCAGAATCAAGCCCTCGGAGGGTGTTTGTCCAACACTAACAGACTTCTGATGAATCTGCTGCGACGTGTGCAGATGGAGATCATCTATGATCTATAACCTGCAGAAGGTCCAGCCTGCAGGACTACTTTGAGTTTAGCAACGTTAGCATGCTAACACACTTAACTAAGATGATGAAAATGGTAAACATTACACCTGCTAACGATTAGCATGTTAGCATTTAGCTCAAAGCACCACAGAGCTGTTAGAGTGCAAACGCAGTCTTGTTGAGACTAAATACAATAAAGTGAATAAATGTGGTATTTCCCACCAGAAGTCCCTCCGGGCACACGAACACGTCTACAGAAAATATGATTTCACTGTTGATGAATGAAGATGATGTGAAACGGTCTCTGGGCTCGGCAGCGGTGCCCTTGAGCAAAGCATCGAACCCCAAACTGCTCGGGAAGCCTGTTCACGGCTCTGACGTCTCTCTGCTAACGCTCGTTACCTGTTTGTGCACGTGGGTGTATTCTGTGGCTGTGTGTAATTTGAAGTTGACTTTCCCCTGGAGGGACGAATAAAGCTGTTTATATCTTTCTTTATCTTTAAATGTTGTTTTTTCTTACGAAATTCTCGGAAAATTGCTCAGAGTTTGGTCAAAACATTTCTCCTTCACAGCATTTAATCAATAATAATAATAATAATAATAATAATAATAATAATAAAGTGTATTGACAGGCGCACGTGCTCATCAGAAACAGGACAAGACTTTGTTTTCATCAAATGTATTTAAAGGAAGCAAAAAGAAACACATTAGAGAAACAATTGAGAGAGATCTACATACAGATATTTATATACATATTTATGGAGCTTCACCTGAAGTGAAACGAGCGCTTTGGATCCGTGCAGCTGATCAGACACACAGATGAACACTTGACTCGTCAACATGTGTGTTTTGCATCTTCAGTAAACAACCAGATATATTATAGAAATTTGCATTTTAAAAGGGCGCGAGGGATGTTTTCATTCAAAGACCTATTATATTTAATCAGCCTGATTCACCGAGGTGGTGCACTGTTGTGTTTGAGGTTACCATGGCGACACCTGCAGAGGACACCTGACAGCTTCTGCACGTTGGCGGCTGGAAGCAAGACGAGAGGCCAGAGCTCCACGCTCTTAATCCAGACGACCGGGGAAAGAGCAACAACGACAGACTTATTTTGAACTGCTTTCATCAAGGCGTGCGTCCCTCAGGTCGGCTAACATTTGTCAGAAACAAACGCTTCACGAGTCCCGCGCCGAGGCTGCGTCAGCGCTGCGGGCTAGTTGCAGCAGGACAAAGCTGACTGACGCTCGGCCTCAGATTACGAGACACAGGAAGCTGATTGACCCCCGCCTTTAGTTCATGTTAAGTTCCTGATGTCGAGCATTAACGGCGCTGAAAGCTGAGAGGACGTAGAGACTGAAACACGGGTTTCCTGCAGGATTCAATCACACACGACACAAAGAAGAAGGAGATCTACTTCCTCCTCTTCACGAAGGTCTTTGCTTCCTTCTGCAGTTCTGCGATGTCCTCTTTACCGCTGTCCTCCGACACGGGAGGCTCGTAGTCCGAGTCATCGCCCGCGTCCTCGCTGTCGTCGTTAATGAAGCTGTCGTCATACTCGTCCCCTTCGTCGCCTTCGTCGTCAGCCTTTTTGGGGACGGTTCGCGTAGTGCGAACTGTAACGGCATCAACAGTGTGATCATGAGTCACGCATTAAATATTGTAGAATATTTTATATTGTGATTTCTTTCCCTGCATTTTAAAGAAGCTTAAAGAACTATGTTTGATATTAAACGTATTTATTTAGGAGTTAAAATGAATTTAAAAGGAATAAAAAGGTCACGCTGTTCAGATGATGTCAGAACGGGAGCAGGTGGAACATCTTACCTGCTTTCTTTGTGTGTTTGTATTCTCTCCTGTGAAGAGGGTTCTTCCTGTCAGGGAACAAAAAGTCAAAGTCAACTTTGTTGTTTTCTGTAATAAACGAGATTCCTTTGACTCTCAGACACCGTGACGCAGGTGACACTCAGCCGAAGGTCTTTATTATTAACGCCGTAATATATGAAATGACTGCTGATGGTCCCAAAGGTTCAAACTAAACACAGTGAAGCAGCATGTTGTTGTCAGGCAACACAGATCTGGAATAATCCCCCAGAGGATACTAGATGAAACCTGCAGAGCTTCTCTACGCAGTAATCACGGGATCAACGGCAACGTGACGAGACATCTCCTCGTGTAGATCAACCATTCCCCTCGACACTAACTGCACTGCTATAGCTCCAACACGGACATGACGCGTCTCTTCTTCTGCAGCTTCTTGTAACGTGATCAATGTGTCATCAGGTCATCAGTCCCTCCCTTTCATCCGACTGTAATGTCTGACCTGTAGCAGTCGGTGCCGTAGGGGCACTCGGGCTTCTCCTCCTCCTCCTCGTCTTCCTCCTCCTCCTCCTCCTCGTCCTCGTAGTCGGTGTCACCGGGGTGACTGCACTCCTGGAAATGGACCGGGTTCTTCCTGGAGAGGCAAACAGAAAGGTGAAAGCCGTCAGACACATGTCGCACACAGAACCTTTGTAGCGGATGTTTCCGTGCCGCTGCCTCGTGCACATCTAAAGGACCACACTGTGGACGCTCTGCAGCAGTGACGCCACGCACTGGCGCCAGCTGTTCTTTAAGATGTGCAAATGTAAAAATACTGACATCAAAACTCATTTTGTGGAAGTCAAGTCAAAAATAACTAACATAAATAACATGATGACGTCACCTCCCTCGCCATGAAGATAGTTTTGGTTGTATTTGTTATGGCGGCTTTATAATACACTCATTATCTGTGCCCGTGTGGAGCGTCACAGGGACGTCGGTGTGGCTGTGATGGGGTTTAGGGTTGTGGATCTTTGATCTGAAAGTCTGGAGGGAACACGTCTCCAGGCTGAAAGCACAGAGAAGCTTTCTCGTGTTCATCAGCTCAAGTGCGTTTCATCTCATCTTTGTTGAGGCACATAAAAGAAACACACAGGTGGACGTCACCTGTAGCAGTCCTTCCCGTACGGACACGCCGTTCTGAGTCGAGTCTGTTGTCCTCCATGTTTGGACTTCTTGTCCTCGGCCGGGCTGGTCGCATCAGTCAGTGTTGTGGTGTTCATGTCAGCTGCAGGTGTCTCTCCTCCTCGTCCCTCCTCGTCCCCCTGCACGGTGAAGCCGTCAGACTCGTCGCTCGCCTCGGACCTGGTGGGTTCAGTGTGACGTGGGGCTGCAGGAACAACCTGCGAGTCAAACAGACAAACAAAAAGGGTTTCATCTCACGTTGTCCGTCTGTGAAGACTCCTGGAGACAGAAGGATGAAGGATAAGCCACACTTTAACACTCAACTGTTTCCTGCTCTTTGTCGCTCATCTTCCTCCTCCTCTTCTTCGGCATTTCTTCGCCGCTGAGCTCCGAGCTCTTGGTGGGCGTGCTGGTCGGAGGTCCTTTACTTCTCTTCACAGCTGCTGGAACTGAACACAGAGACACAAACAACAGTTTCAGAGGATTACACAGAAACTATCATTCTTCATACGGAAAGCTTCATTTTTAAAAACTGTTCACAACTTACAGACTTCTACAAAGTGACACAGACACAAGAGCAAATGTAAAGTCAGACGTGAGGCAGTAAGAAGTACAATACACACACACATACACACACATATAGATATATAGATATGTGTGTGTGTTGGAGCGGTAAGTAAAGTACCTCCAGCTTGTACTTGAGAAAGGTTTTTTTCCGACACTGCCAACGTTTAGTGAAAAAGTCTCGGTGACTGAAAGCAGACTCGATGTTTCTGAACTGGCTTCTTCTCCCGAGACGCCGACAGCGTCGCACGTGTCTCTGGAGGAAGCTGGAACTCTTCCATGTTCCCACTCTGCAGGGAAACGCAGCTCTGGACAAGACGCTTTAATGGAGGCAGTGAAGAAGCCACTGAGGCTCCGTCCAGCAGAGCAGAGCCGTCTGCTTTCCTTCATCGTAAATATTACAGCAGCACTCAGGGGGGGGGGAGAACCTCCATCGTCCTCTTTAACTGCTATAAATATCAAGGAAGGTCGCGCTACACAGAGGAAGGTTAGCTGCTGTGTTACTTCATCACATCTCACAGCAGTCAACCTGTCAAAGACAACGACACCATCATCAGGTTTAGCTGCTCTTTAAGGTCACCGAGCGTCAGCGTTCAGGCGGCGTCTCAGCAGCAGCTGGTGGACATCAGCTGATCACACTCTCATTCCTTAGTGCTGAACACCGACGCACAAGACTTTAAAAGTGTCCTCACATTTCGTTGTTTATCCTTGTAAAACACTTTGTGACTTTGTTTTGTGCAGGAAACAAAAAGTTCATTCTTATTATTATGTTTTTAGACCCAAGGACGCCCTAACTGGTTGTAGCATGGAGCAGGGACCCGAGGGGGGGTGCTGTCGGAGTTCTTTGAGGGGACGAGGACCGATCTGAAGGACTGTGTTATACAAGGAACCTTTGTGACGCGAGTACAGATTTAATCCCACATCTGGCAGTTGGTCACATGTGGACAGATACACGAAACATGAACTCGGTACCTTTCTGGCTGGAGGAGGAGGAAGAGGAGGAGGAGGAGGAGGAGGCGGCGGCGGCGGCACGTGGAGCTGCCACAACCGCCATCATCCAGGGCCGGCAGAGCTCGTCTCTGGGTTGCAGACGCCGGGACGTCACTTTGTTCTTCTGGTTGTGCAGAATCTCCCTGCGTGGAAGAAAAACAAAATAGTTCTGGAAACACTGAAAACTACAACGCTGAACATCTTAAACGACTGAGGGAATGTGACGTGAAGACGAGAAGCTGAACGTTTTGCACACGGACCTCTGTTAACAGAGAGGAGAGATCATTGTGTCGACCTCCGGAGCTGCAAACCATAAACTGCGTTTCCAGTTCTAAATGTGTAAACCTTTCAGAACAGAACGTCGTTGTGACTGCAGCTAAAGGAGCTTGTTGTGTGTGTGTCTATCCTGAGCGTCACATGTCAGACAGACACCATCAGAACAAAGACCTAAGAGCGGATCAGCCGGGCGGACTCTGAATGTCGAGGATGAGTGTTTCGCTTGTATCGCAGTACGTGTTGACAGATTGAGCTCATTCATACAAAGCAATTAGAGCAAGAATCCTCCGGCTGGTGATCGCAAGTAACAAATAGAGAGCGTCAGAAATACAGAATAAAAAGCAAGGACACTGGGAAGAAGTATAATCCTTCTGTATGTCGTATTGGAGAGCAACGATCTAGAGGCTGCACTTCTCTGGAGAGTATAGTTCTTTATGTAAACACCTCTTTATGTGACCTCTGACCCCAGCGATCATCTGTTGTGGTCTTTGAAGGTCATTTCCTCTCCATTAGCTAGACGCTCAATTCTATTTAACTGAAGGATGCAACCACTGGCATCCCACAAACCAATAGATCGTCGCCACCATCAACGCCTCCATTCAGGGATTTACAAAAGCGGGGTCATTAATAAACATGTGAACATTGTGACTGGAACTATGAGCTCATAACTTCTACAGCTGCACTTCTTCTTGTGGGTGATCTGTGTCTTCAGATGTTGTTGTAGTTGAACAAACCTTGTTAAAACGCGTGTTGTCGGCTTCTTCCTGGTTCGACTGAGCCGCCGCCGCCACCGCTGTCGGTGGAGTCTGTCCAACAGGACGAGGCGGTTCCACATCTGGTTTTGGGAGAAACGAGAAGCTCTCCTTCTTCTTCCTCAAACATCTGACTGTTTCTACGGGACGGAAAAACATTAAAAAATAATGTCAGCTGATTCTCTTAAAGATCTTTTAAAGTGATTTCTTCTCTCAACTGTGGTGGTGTGTGTGTGTGTGTGTGTGTGTGGTGGGTGTGTGTGTGGTGGAGAGAGAAGATAGATTATATATTATAGGAGAGAGAGATATAGAAAGATAGGAGAGGGGATAAGAGGAGAGGAGAGAGAGATAGAGAGAGGGAGGAGAGGAGATATAGAGGGGAGAGAAGAGAGAGAGAAGAGAGAGAGAGAGAGAGAGGAGAGAGATGAGAGGATATGAGAAGATAGAAAGATATATGAGGGGGGGAGGGGGATATTAGGAGAGAGAGCAGAGAGAGATAGGATAGAGAGAAAGAGAGAGGGATAGAGATATAAATAGATGAGAGATATATATAGAAAATATATATAGATATGATATAGAGAGATATAGAGGAGAGAATATATATATATATATATATATAGATGTATATATATTATACATATATTATATATATATTATATATAATATATATGTGTATATTATATATACATATATTATATATTATATTATATATATAATATATATATGTGATATTATATATACATATTTATATTATATATTATATAATATATAATATATATTATATAATATATATTATATATTATATAACCCTGCATTTTGTATATTTTGTATTCTTTTCTTAGTGTGCACATTTAAAGCTCCCTAACTAACAGAGACTTTCTTTGTGCTGCTGCTCTGATACGAGATGGATATATTCTGTATGAATATAAAATGAGCTGCTTCGAACAGTAGCAACGTTTTCTCGAGTGTCCTTTTCTCGTGTTGTGGTGTGTGTGTGTGTGTGGACAGGGTGTCTTTTGTTTGTCCTTGAGATGTCCTGGTTTTAAAGAGGTGCGACTCGTCCCGGGGAAAACGACATTCCTTCGTGGGTTTGAAGCGACAACCAGGCGGGCGTGGTAAGACGCGCTGCAGGGCTTCAAGAACACAGGGACCTGCCGCCATGAAGATCACCTCCGCCAAGAAGTAGTTCCCGTTTGACACTGGACAAAAGAGACTCTAAGTGGGAGGGGGGGGGGGGGGACGGTCCCTTGGATTTCCGTTGGGTCCCAGATCCTCTTTAATTGTGAATCCTAACCTCTCCTCTTTCTTTCTTTTTACTTTTTGGTTGGTAAACTCTGCCGTCGTCATGAGGTCGAGCGAAAAACTCTGTCGACATCTTATTTTAAAATAAAAGACTTTTTACATAATTGTTCCTGAGATGTGAGTTTCCTGTGACACTAACTAAAAACATCAACAGTGAGGACGATGTAGAGGAGCGAGTGTTGGAGGGCGGTGACTCTTCAGTTCGTCGATAAGTGAAACGAAAAACAAAATGTCTTCAAACTGTTCAGAAGAGATGTTTAAAATAAAATTACTGGCGTATGTTGTCGAAGGACTTCTCATGATCTGAACTCAGTCATCTAGAAATAAAGCCTTAATTTGTATTAAAATGTCTTAAATCAATCTTTTAAAACTCGTAAGTGCTAAACTGTGACGTATTAAATGTAATTAATGCCTCTCATTAAAGTCACAGAACCGGTTCGTGGAAGAATCGTGTAGAATAGTCTGAAATGTATCTCGGAGTAGCGTAAAGTGTAAGTTTATAATATAAATTGCTGCGCTATACTTAGTCCACCTGTTGATAGAGATTATAATAAGAGTAGCGTAATACACGCGTACGGACCATGTGACGTCCTTCACACGGGGGGGGGCTTCCAGTCAATGCTTGACTCAACATTCTCCATTGATCTGTGTAATTACAGAGAGTTGTTTTCAGGCTCTTGGTATATGAGGGGGAGATCATCATCAGAGCAGGTGGCGGGGGGGCTTATGGACACGAGAAGAAAGAGGAGGGTGATTTAGTGGGGGTCCAAGCCATGAAGGGAGAGAATCGACCGTGCGGAGGGATCTTATCACACGCAGGAATGAAACCTGAGATCAAAACCCAAAATCTCTTGCGTGTCGGATCACGAGCATTGGTATTCCTTATACAAACCTCATTAGCTTGTTGTAATTAGGATCCTAAACGAACACCTTCCATCGGAGCCTGAGGAAGCAGCTGAAGTCTGAGGTGCTGGAAGCCTGAGGTGGCTGCAAGCTAGAAGCTTGAAGTCGAGGAGCAAGCTTGAGTCTGAGTGCAGCAGCTGATCTAGGACGCTGAGCTGAGGCCAGCTGAAGTCCCCTGAGGTGCTGATGAGTCTGAGGAGCATCAGTCGGGGCATGAAGTCTGAGGACAGCTGAGCTAGGAGGAGTCCTGAAGTGGGGGGTGCTAAGCTTGAAGCCAGTGAGGTGACTGCGCTGTAAGTCTGAGGGCCTTGTGCTGAAGTATGAGTGACAGAAACCTGAAGTCTGAGGAGCAGCTGAAGTCTAGGTCGCTTGCTGAAGTCTGAGGAGCTGCTGACAGTCCCTGAGGAGCTACGTCTGAAGCCTGATTGAGGCAGCATGAGCCTGAGGTGGCTGCTGAAGGCTGAGGTGCTCAGCTGAAGTCCTGAGGAGCAGCTGAAGTTCTGAGGACGCGAAGTCCCTGACAGTAAGTCTTGAGGTAGGGCTGAAGTCTGAGTGTGTGCCTGAAGCTCTTGAGGAGCACTGAAGCTGAGGTGCCTGGCTGCTGAAGTCTGAGGAGCAAAGCTGAAGTCCCTGAGGGAGCAAGCTGAAGTCTGAGGAGCAGCTGAAAGTCTGAGGTGCTGCTGAATCTGTAGGAGCAGCCTTGAAGGTGCTGAGTGCCTGCTGAAGTCCTGAGGTAGCTGCTGAAGGTCTAGGAGCATGTGAAGTCCTGAGAGAGCAGCTGAAGTCTGAGTGCGTAGAAAGTTCTGAGTGAGCAGCTGAAGTCTGAGGAGGCTGAGAAGTTCCTGAGGTGGCTGCTGAAGAGTCTGAAGGTGCAGCGCTGAAGTTCAGCTGGGAGGTGCATTCTGAGTCTCGAGGATGTGCAGCGTGAAGTCTGAGGTGCACGCAGCTGAAGTTCTGAGGTGGTTGCAGCTGAAGTCTAGCTGCTGCAGGCTGAAAGTCTGAAGGGCTGCTGATGAGTCAGCGAGTCTGAGGAGAGCTGAATGTGCAGCTGAAGTCGAGTGTGAAGGTTGCAGCGAGTTAGTGCCAGCTGAAGTCTGAGAGCAGCTGAAGTCTGAGGTGCAGCTGAAGTCTGAGGAGCAGCGAAGTATGAGGTGCAGCAGCTGAAAGTCTGAGGAGCAGCATGAAGTCTGAGGAGCAGCTGCTGAAGTCTGAGGAGCAGCTGAAGTCTGAGGTGCTGCTGCTGAAGTCTGAGGTGGCTGTGCTGAGTCTGGGTGCTGCTGGAAAGTCTGAGGTGCTGTGCTGAAGTATGAGGAGCTGCTGAAGTCTGAGGAGCAGCTGAAGTCTGAGGAGCAGCTGAAGTCTTGAGTTGCAAGCTGAAGTCTGAGGTGAAGCTGAAGTCTGAGGAGCAGCTGAAGTCTTGAGGTGCAGCAGCTGAGTCTGAGGTGCAGCAGCTGAAGTCTGAGGGCAGCTGAAGTCTGAGGTGCTGGCCGAAGTCTGAGGTGCAGCTGAAGTTCTGAGGGGGGGAAGCAGCTGAAGTTGAGGTGCACATGAAGTTGAGGCCTGCAGCTGAAGTCTGAGGAGAAGCTGAAGTCTGAGGTGCAGCTGAATTGAGGAGCAAGCTGAAGTCTGAGGTGCAGCTGAAGTCTTGAGGAGCAGCTGAAGTCATGGGTGCAGCAGCTGAGTCTGAGGAGCAGCTTAAGTCTGAGGAGCAGCTGCTGAAGTCTGGAGGAGCAGCGTGAAGCTGAGGTGCTGCTGCTGAAGTCTGAGGTGCTGCTGCTGAAGTTGACGTGCGCTGAAGTCTGAGTGCTGCTGTGAAGTATGAGGAGGTGAAAGTCTGAGGAGAGTGAAGTCTGAGGAGCAAGCTGAAGTCTGAGGATGCAGTGAAGTCTGAGGGGCAGCAGCTGAAGTTCTGAGGTGCAGCAGCTGAAGTTGAGGTGCAGCAGCTGAAGGTTGAAGGAGCCAGATGAAGTCTGAGAGAGATGAAGTTGAGGTGCAGCTGAAGTCTGAGGAGCGCTGAAGTCTGAGGTGCAGCTGAAGTATGAGGTGCCAGCTGAAGTCTGAGGAGCAGCTGAAGTCTGAGGTGCAGCTGAAGGTCTGAGGTGCAGCTGAAGGGTATGAGGAGCAGCTGAAGTCTGGGTGCAGACTGAAGTCTGAGGTGCGCTGAAGTCTGCGGAGCAGCTGAAGTCTGGGAGCAGCTGAAGTTGAGGAGCAGCTGAAGTCTGAGGTGCAGCGCTGAAGTCTGAGGAGCACTGAAGTCTGAGGAGAGTGAGTCTGAGGAGCAGCTGCTGAGTCTGAGGGTGCAGTGAAGTCGAGGTGTGTGCTGAAGTCTGAGGTCTGCTGCTGGAAGTCTGAGGTTGCTGCTGAAGTCTGCGGTGCTGTGCTGAAGTCTGAGGGCTGCTGAAGTTGAGGAGCGCTGAAGGTCTGTGGAGCAGCTGAAGCTGAGGTGCTGCTGACGAAGTCTCGAGGTGCAGCTGCTGATAGTCTGAGGTGCAGCTGAAGTTGAGTTGCAGCTGCGGAAGTCTGAGGTGCAGAGGACGAAGTCCGAGGTGTCAGATGAAGTCTGAGGTGCAGCTGAAGTCTGAGGAGCAGCTGAAGTCTGAGGTGCAGCAGCTGAAGTCTGAGGTGCAGCGTCTGAGGTGCAGCAGCTGAAGTCTGAGGAGCAGCTGAAGTCTGAGGAGCAGCTGAAGTCTGAGGAGCAGCTGAAGTCGAGGTGCAGCTGGGGAACGTCTGAGGAGCAGTGAGTCTGAGGAGCAGCTGAAGTTGAGGTTGAGTGAAGTCTGAGGTGCAGCTGAAGTCTGGGTGCCAGCTAAGTCTGAGGAGAAGCTGAAGTCTGAGGTGCAGCTTGAGAGTCTGAGGTGAAGCTGAAGTTCTGAGGTGCAGCTGAAGTATGAGGTGCTGATGAAGTCTGAGGTGCAGGAGTCTGAGGAGCAGCTGAAGTCTGAGGACAGCTGAAGTCTGAGGTGACAGCTGAAGTCTGAGGAGCCGCTGAAGTCTGAGGTGCAGGCTGAAGTCTGGGAGCAGCTGAAGTCTGAGGAGCAGTGAAGTCTGAGGAGCAGCGCTGAAGTCTGAGGGAGAGCTGCTGAGTCTGAGGTGCAGCTTGAAGTCTGAGGTGCTTGATGCTGCTGAGTCTGAGGTGCCTGCCTGCTGAAGTCTGAGGTGCCCCTGACTCAGCCCACCCCCCCCGTCTGCAGAGCCGCAGTCCTCGCTGGTCTGTACTGTGATAGGACACTCTGCCCCCCCCCCCGCCACCCTTTTCGGGGCTTCTCTTCAGCACACGTGTGGGCAGTGGTGCCCCCTGGCAAGTCTGAGGTGCAGCTGCAAGTCTGAGGTGCTGCTGAAGGTCTGAGGAGCAGCTGAAGTCTGAGGAGCAGGCTGAAAGTCTGAGTGCAGCAGTGAAGTCTGAGGCGCCCAGCTGAAGTATGAGGGGACAGCAGCTGAAGTCTGAGGAGCTGCTGAAGTCTGAGGTGCATCTGAAGTCTGAGTGCAGCTGAAGTCTGAGGAGCAGCTGAAGTCTGAGGAGCAGCTGAAGTCCAGAGGAAAAAGTGTCGGTAGAGTCTTCATCCGTCTGCAAACATCATATAATCACAAAGTTTACAGCTAGTGAGAAAATCTGACAGAA
>NC_041355.1:635294-692794 GCF_900634415.1 Cottoperca gobio | reverse complement strand
TTACAGCTGATCCAAGAGGCTTTTTAACACTTTATTTATCTGGAGGAGGAGGAGAATCTTCTCAACACATAAAGGGAACACTTCATCACACAGTGTATCACAAACACTCACACATCTGGAGGTACAGGCTTCACACTGGACAGGAGGAACTGAAGCTGTCAGACTAATGTCGTGGAGTAAAAGTATAAAGTAGCATAACATGGAAATACCTTGAAGCAGCACTTGTGTAATGTACTTAGTTACATTCCACCATTGGGCTTTTGTGGTCTGAAGTGTATTTCACAAAGTAAAACATGTCTCGTTGGGAGCTGAGATGTTTAGTTTGAATGAACAGCTCCACATATTAAAGTAGGTGTGAACATGTGTTCCTGCAGAGACCTACGTGAGAAAAGTGACACCGCTCTCATTTCACTCGAAACTATTGAAGTGTTTTCACTGTGATTCAGGCAACATCCTGTTTTAATTGGACCGTACAGTGTATGTCTTCACAGCTGAGAGATGTCCAGTCCACTTAAAGTGTTGCTTATTATGTTGGTGCATCTGTACAGACTCACGTCCTCACACAAGCTGCAGCTTGAGGTTCACTCTGACCTCAGGGAATAATGAGGAGTGTGTGAGTGTGTGCACTCTCATGACCCCACCAATTACAGAGCTGTGAACCTGTCCTGATGTAAAAAAAAAAGAAAAGCAGCAAATCTTCACGTGTGAAATGTTTTACTTTAATAAAGATAATACTTCAATGATCTAAATAGTTGCCAATTAATGTTCTACATTTGACTAATTGATTAATTGACCCTGTACATCGAATTGTATAAACTGTTAGATTAATTAATAACCAAAACGTCACGTTTTATAAAATGTTTTGTGCGCGAAAAGGAGCCTTCTCTCATCACAGGGCGCGCGCGTGTTGGTCGCTACACGTCGGAACGCGCCTCGCGGTCTTTCTGTCAGTCAGTGCGTCAGAGCGCGCGGAGAAGCAGCTTCAGGTCCCTGTATCTCACGCTTTCATCTCCTTTATATAAAATTGTTTATATTATTGAGTTCTTACCTGATCATGTTTGACGTCAGAGAATCTTTAACGGAGTGAAACTTGAATGTCGGATTTTATTATTTCACACATTAAATGTAGATTTTTGCCTAAAAATTTCTGCTTATTCTAATTAGTTAAATTAAATGAGGTTTTAAATCGTTTATACAGCACAGAACATCCTCCTACATGCGTCAACACGTGCGTCCTGCACAAATATTCGGTCTTATATTTATATTAATATGATATGTTCAGTTAGTTGTGTAGTTGTGCAGATAATCGTCAATAATCTCATGTGTTTTTAATTTTTAAGAAATTCTTTAAAATGTGTAATGGAAACAGTTTTCTCACTCTCTGATACGGTTCCAAAGGTGTGGTCCGCGGACCCCAAAGGGTCGCAGAGAAAATCAGAAGTAAAACATATTATTATTATATATTATTATTATTATAAGATTATTAATATTATTATTATTAAGACATTAATTATTATTATTATAATATTACTATTATTATTTAGTATTATTTTATACTCTGCAAGTTGACATGAGGTCTCGATTATCAGTCAGACACTCTTAACACTCATAACAGCCCACATTTTTAAAGGTTAATTAAATAAATTGTTCTGCAATTGTAATAATTTGTAAAGTTATATTAACGTACTGTTATTGATTCGTCCTGCTTGTTGTGGTTTGTTGAGAACGTGAAGACTTCACTGACGCAGGGTTATCGTTTAGTCTGTGAATAAAATTAATAAAATGATGGCAATCACCAGAAATCTTATAAATATTACATTTACTGTCGTATATGACAAAGAACAGCGAGAATGTTTTGCCATATAGTTGTTTATATAAATCTATACGTGTCCTTTGATCACCTGGAGTAATTTGGTCCATTCATGCTGTGAAAATAATGAATTGCCTGAAAAATAGTTGAAAATAAGTATAATATGGTCAAATTATTATGTATTTATGGTATTCTTATGAGCATGCCATACATAAGAAACTAGGAAAGTGGCATGAGAAGACCCTGGTCACATTGATTCAGGGAAACAATGTTTTTAATGTAATATATCCTGCAGCAGTTATGAATGAACACGTTTATTATGATGTTAAAACGATTAAAACTTTATAGATTCATTAATCAAGTAGAGCTGAAGTGCTTTTGTAAAAACATTTCATGGTTCCAGATTTTAATGTGTTTCATGTGGAAATACAAACATCCTCACTTTCTCATTATTTGTTACAAACAATCAATCGATTAAATAATCAGCAGATTAATCCAGAATGAAAATAATCATTTAAAAATGAACTACAACAGTAAAATCCTGCGTTTGCATTAATGCACGAGGAGGATGTGGTGTCAGCACTTTGACTCCTGAATACTTCAAACAATGATCAGCGATGAGAACACACCTGAAGCTGACCCTCTGTCTTCGGCTGACAGACGCTCTCAGAGGTTTTCAGACGTCAGAGCTGAGACATTCCCCGACCTGCGGACAAATCTAACAAGTAGACTTCATGAACACTGTGACCTAGCAACGCATCAGCAAAACTTTGAAGATGAAGCATCAAAAAACTCAGATCCAACATTTCTGAAGTCCAAACAGCGACCTGTACGTCGAGCACTGTATCTGGAGCGTTTACTGTGTGTGAGAGGCGACAAACAGCCACGTTTTGTCCCTCGAGGTTAACCTTTCGCGTGGTGATTGTCAACTGCCGGCCCGCGGGCCACGAACGACCCGCTTAAGCTTCCCATCCGGCCCGCAGAAAAAGGATATCTAGTTCGACCCAAACGTCCACGGTCTCCTGTGGCGTTCCCCCTGATCTCGACCGGTGCAGGTAAAGGTACTTACCTTCCACGTTGTGCGCCCAAGAACCGTTTGCGATCGCGCACATGTGCACGCGGTTCCATTCATACTACAGTTGAGGGTCTGCGTCCGTCTGGCGTTCCGTGCATGCGCATTTACCGATCTTTTAAACAATCATTCAGTTTGTTATCTCCTTCTTCTTGGGCTGGAGTGTGTGAAACTAAACAGGAGCGTGTGCATTCGGCGCGCTTGCTAAGCATACAGTCGCGAACATGGCGGATGACGTCATGAGGACCATCGCAGACCAAAGTTTGAGTTTGAGTTCTTCTCTATCAGCTGGAGCATGCTCGTCTGCTCGCCCCAGTTACTTAAGATCAGTTCACAGCGATTTGTGTGAACCTGTATGCCGACATTGTTTTACTGAAGTCGGGTAAATCTGCGGGTACACGACAAATATCAATTAAAACATATGATCAAAGTGCTTGAGCCGCGCAGTCAGTCGGTTGTGCTTTCTTAGTATAAACGAGAACAAGGTCCGATTAGAGGACTGTACTCTGCATTTTACCTTTCTGTAATGACAGATTTAACCGTCACTGACAGGTAGTTAAAATCCTTCGTGACCTCGCAGACAAAAGTTCATGTCTTCCTCCAGGATCTGTCCTCACAGGTGCATAACAATCACATTCAAATGGCTTTATTGGCCTGACATAACACTGTACATGTAATGACCAACGCTAACTACAGCGACAGCTCAAAGCTTCAAATGAGACAGAAAGGTCATTCTTGACCTTGGGAACAGCCACACAGTCCTTCATTAGCTGTTCTTCGCTCTCAGTCTTCGCACAGTCTTCCTCAGGTGTTCATTTCTGTAAACATTTCTGAGCTCATGGAGGATTTCCCGAGTGTGTTGACTTAAAAGTTTTTGATTGGAAGTTCATTCCTGACCTTGAAACAGTAGTTTGATGTATTTCTCCTCATCTTGCAGTGCTCTTCAGGTGATTCTGGTGATTCTGGTGATTAAGGTCCATTTAGTAGCGGTTTTGCTACTAAACACATGATTTCCAGAAAAGCTAATAAATGGACATGGCGGTCAGACTTATTATTTAAAATGTGAACTTCTTTTCTTTTCATTTCCCCGCAGACACTCCTACCTGAGCATGTTGACCTGATCCACAATGGACGACCCGACCAACAGCAGCTCGGCTCTGCCAGACTACCATCTGGCCAACGACGCCTTGGACTACGAGGTTCCTCTGGACGAGATCCCGGACACCACGCAGGGCCGGGCCTTCTTCGTGGCCACCATTGTCATCGCGGTGGTCCTGGTGGGCATCATGTTGGTCTGTGGAGTGGGAAACTGTCTGTTCATCGCCAGCCTCGCCCGCTACAAGCAGCTCCGCAACCTGACGAACCTGCTTATCGCCAACCTGGCCGTGTCGGACGTGCTGGTGGCGGCGGTGTGCTGCCCCTTCCTGCTGGACTACTACGTGGTGAAGCAGCTGTCGTGGGATCACGGCCTGCTGCTGTGCGCCTGCACCAACTACCTGCGCACCGTCTCCCTCTACGTGTCCACCAACGCACTGCTGGCCATCGCCGTGGACAGGTGAGTCCACCTGCACCTTATGAAGTTTAATCTTCTGGGTTTGTTTAATCTTTCCATGAAGGTTTTTTGGTTTCTTTTAAATCTGGTGGAGATTTAGATCATGAGCCGAGGAAGGAGTGATCAGGTTTTGGTGCAGATGGCGCCACCATTGAGGTAGTTCCAAAGCTTGATCTGTCGAAGCGAAACCCTCCTCAACATTGAGTTTTGTTCCTGCAACAGTTCCTTTCACCCTCCTCCGACAAATTCAGTCTTTTTGCTGCAGCTGGTCTCTGCATGCATCGTTTTTACCGGCCCTCTGGTCCTGTCTATCTCTTTACCAGCCCTCTCTTTGTGTCATTCGAGGTGCACATGAGAGGTGTTGCGTGCCAATCACAACCAAGGTACTTCAACTTGTGCCTACGCCGTAGCCTACGTCATGGCTCCGCCGTAGCCTACTCCATCGCAGCTCATTCCGCTGTAAAGCTACTCCATCGCAGCTCATTCCGCTGTAAAGCGGTGGATACGTTTTATTGAGCGCAGAATGATTTGTTTCACTTTTAGAATTTGATTAATTTGGTCAGATAACATTCAGAAAGTCTACAAGAGTCACGATTTAATTATTTCATCTTTATTTTATTTTTTTTATAAATGATTTATCACTTCGTCGGATGATTTTTGGACCGCCAACCAATACCAAGAAAAACTTTCATCAAAAGTAAACTGGACAGTCATTGATTTTTACCAGCGTGTGAGTGTGTGTGAGTGTGTGTGTGTGTGTGTGTGTGTCTGTGTGTGAGTGTGTGTGTGTGTGTGTGTCCGTGGACAGATCTTTTGTGACCGTGCCAGATGCAGTCACAAACTTTACAGATCAAAATGATGGTTGCGTTCAAAGATGTCTTTGATTTCTGAAGTTATTGTCCTTAAATAACGACACAGAATGTGTTTAACATTTGCATATTTCTTTGTGTAGGTTAAGAATGTATTACATACGTACACATGTAGAAAACAGCCTCAGAGACGTTTTATTTGTTCCAGTTGGAAAAAGCAGATTGAAACAAATGTAGATTTCACATAATTTGACTTTTTGCAGCTTCATTTGAGACAATAAAATCTAAATCTTTGTTTTACCTCTCATTGCTGTTGGCTCTGGTGTATACCTGCCCTCCTTTGGTTACTCTCCAGCTCAGGGGTGCCCAAAAGGTTGATCGCGAGTGTAGTGCGGGTAGATCGTGCATCGTTAAAAACATTTGTATATATATATATTCCCCTGACGGAACCCCGCGCCCCTGACATTCAAGTGTCTTGTTGTTTTCTTGCCTCGTTCACATTCCCTCCTCCGCTCTGTTTCGCTCCCACACAGACGCTGACTTTATGTCTTCTATTCCTTCATTGATTTTCCCCATTTCTCTTTCTTTAATTCTTTCTTTCTTTCTTTCCTTCCATCCTTTCATGTTCCAGAATAACATCTGCACCTCTCTCTTTCCCTCTCGTTATGTGTGTGTTCCTCTTATCACCTCCGTGCTAATCACTCATGTGCACGACAATGAGTCAAATGTATTTATTTAAGCCGAGTGCCATCTATTTCCATTATATTCGAAAGACTACAAGTATCTGTTAACACTCTGCAACTCACTCCAAAACAATCCAGATTGATAAATAGCACTTTTTTTTAATGTACTGTCCCTTTAACACCTACTGACATGCTCATTTTCAACACATTATCATGTCAGTGTGCCAACATAACAACAACATAACACTAACCATGCAGCAGGCAGACTTATGTTTGGGTGACCTACAGAGCTTTATTAGTCGGAGAAGCAGGAAAGTTATCGGCCGCTCCTCATCAAACAGATCTCAGAACAGATCTCAGAACAGATCTCAGGACTCTGACGACGATGTGACCGGAGATGATTTACATTCTGCTACAATAACAGCCGCTTCTGGGCTTCTTCTCAGCTTCTGAACCAAATCCATCATCGGCAGACGTTCACACTTTGGCACTAGCAGCCCCCTGTGTTCCATTCATCATGGCCGACATCCTCTGTCCGTGTATAAATAGCATCTGCAGGGAGGAAAGATGGATAATCTCTGTGTATCCGGGGACAGCAAAAGTGGTTCCAGTTTCCAAGTCTGTAAATGTTCACAGCTTAAAACAGTCCGAAATCACCTGAAGCAGTCTGAAGACAGGAGTAACTGCTTCCAGCTACCGGAAATTACTTACTTACTTATTAATTAATGAATTACTAAAGCTGAAGTAAATACTTAATTGGTTAGTTAACAAACAGAACATTTGTCAGCAGTAATCATTTTGATAATCATTTAATTAAAGTCATTTCTCAAGCAGAAAAACATCGAAAATTGTGCTGTGGTTCTAGCTTATATATATATATATATATATATATATATATATATATATATATAATTATATATATTATATATATATTCTAATATATTATATATATAAACACATTTTTTTGGATATGTATCCAAATATTAAAAAATATATTTTTTTAATATTTAAAAACAAATGTTTGGATATGTTTGGGTTTTGGAAGGTCATGTGTCTTCCTGTCTGCAGGTACATGGCCATCCTCTACCCTCTGAAGCCTCGTATGAAGTACCAGACGGCGTACTGCGTGATCCTGGCGGTCTGGATCGTCCCCATCTGCATCTCCATCCCCTCCGCCTACATGTTCTCTGAGACGAAGTACCCGCACGTGGAGGGTCGCTCCCACAAGACCTTCTGTGCTCAGATCTGGCCCGTGGACCAGCAGGTTTACTACCGCTCCTACTTCCTCCTTATCTTCGCTCTGGAGTTCATGGGCCCGGTGACCGTCATGGCCGTCTGCTACATCCAGATCTCCCGGGAGCTGTGGTTTAAAGACGTTCCGGGTTTCCAGACGCAGCAGATCCAGAAGAGGCTCCAGAGGCGTCGGAGGACGGTGGTGGTGCTGATTCTGGTGTTGGTCGCCTACATCCTGTGCTGGGCGCCGTACTACGGCTTCTCCCTGCTGCGGGACTTTTACCCCACCCTCATATCCAGGGACAGGAACTCCTTGGTGGTCTTCTATATCATCGAGTGCATCGCCATGAGCAACGGGGTCATCAACACCTTCTGCTTTATGAGTGTCCGAAACAACACCAAGCGCCTGAAGAAGACGGGCAAGTTCCCGCTGAGGCTGGTGACTTTTGTGGCCGCCAAGTCGGTGGATGAAGCGGAGGCACAGACCCTGTCCCTCCGAGTGACGGAGGACACGGAGGGAGCTCGGCTGAAGTAGAGGTCGAACATCTGCCGCTTCTCCTGAATCACATCAAAGTAGGAACTTACAACCCGTTATTACCCAACCAGAGATGGCGTAGTGGACGTAGCTCAAACAGCGAAGAAGGAAACAGTGCGGCCATGTTTATTAACGCAGAACCAGCCGAGGAGTTCGGAAAAGGGCACTTTAAAAAAAAAAAAAAAAAACCTGGCAGGTGATTGGATGAACCATCTGTCAATCAAACTCTTGAAGAAGAGTGAAAAAAAATAGTTTTCTGTTGCCGTTCTTTGCTCTTCTTTTAAAGAATAAATACATTTCTGAAATAGCTGAAGCTCTTGCAGCATCCACACGTGCGTCTTTAGGAGCGGCCATTGTTGTTTTAAACAGAAAGTCGCCTCCATGTGTCTAAACCACGCCCGTAGCGACCGGTAGATCCTCACATGGAGGACGCTGATGGGTCCGGTCACCGGTGGTCCGGTCACAAACACATTAGTTGAAGCGAGATAAGATAAGATGGCTTTTCGTGTGATTTTGTGATATTGGGAGAATCAAGGTGACGTGTTTGTTGTTCTGTTTCTGTGAAAATACTGGATTTGAACTTTTGTGTCACCTCGAGCAAAGACGTTCTCATCCCGGGCCGACGGTAATCATGAGAGTCCCTGGATGATTCAAACTGCCGCTGGAAAACAGGTCAAAAAACAACATTTGTATTCCCCCACGAGGTTAGCGTGGAGAAGCCTGCGTCATGTACGTCTGTTTTGGTTGATTTATGTGCAGCAGAGGGCAAAAGATGCTGAAGTGGAATATAAACCATTCACTGGTCTGAAACACAGGGAGGCACGACAGCAAGGACTCAACATGTTGTTGATGCCGAGTGTGATATTTCACCTAAATTAGACCTAAATAGTTTTTTCTTTACAGTGATAGCAGCGCTGGAGGAAGTATTCAGATTACTTAAGAGAAAATACTCCAACACAAGTACAAGTCCTGCGTTAAAAACCTTTAACATGTCGTTAAAGTACGTGCAGTGAGATGTTCCCTGTGAGGTTCAGTACATGTGATGCTTCTGGATTAATATTCCTGCTGCATTAATGTGTGTGTTGTGTGTTACTGCTGTACATGTTTAAGGTTGTTCTAATGTTCCCTCCTTTACATCCTGTTGGTAGTGTAATCTCCATCAATGCATCATATTCTATAAGATCATATGTTTGTAGCGTCTCTGTCCTGTGAGAACCACGTGTCTCTAAAAAGTCTACTTTTCATGAGCTCCTCACAAAAACAGCCTGTTTTCAGCAAAAAGTGTCGTTTCTACATTTCTACATTGTGCTGCGTGGATCTGAGGACGCGTGTACAGTGTGCATATATACACAACCACGCTGAACTGATGTCTGTTACTTGTGTTGCAGACTTTCACTTCCTGTGCAGCTGAGGTCAAACAGGATTCAGGTATTACGGCTCAGAGATGTCATCGAAACTAAACAACAAACAGACGTCTTGTTTTCTTTTCCTCTGCTGTGAAAAGTAAAGTTTGAATAATTCTGAACTTTGATGGACAGCTGTCCTTACTCTCTAACCACCACACTAAAAAGCAGGACGAATGCTCTCCTCTCAAAAGCATGATTATCACTGTGTATCTTTATCCAGATGTTGTTCATGCAGCAGGATCGTGCAGACGTGTGGTGCTTTATAGTTTTCTACTGCAACCCCTAAATGTTGAGAAACGGTGATTAGAGTGAAAAACAACTAACGCGATAAAAGGTTTTTGCTCTTCTCTTCGTTTAGAAATCTTTTATTTCATTTGATTTATGACACGCTCAGAATCAAGCCCTCGGAGGGTGTTTGTCCAACACTAACAGACTTCTGATGAATCTGCTGCGACGTGTGCAGATGGAGATCATCTATGATCTATAACCTGCAGAAGGTCCAGCCTGCAGGACTACTTTGAGTTTAGCAACGTTAGCATGCTAACACACTTAACTAAGATGATGAAAATGGTAAACATTACACCTGCTAACGATTAGCATGTTAGCATTTAGCTCAAAGCACCACAGAGCTGTTAGAGTGCAAACGCAGTCTTGTTGAGACTAAATACAATAAAGTGAATAAATGTGGTATTTCCCACCAGAAGTCCCTCCGGGCACACGAACACGTCTACAGAAAATATGATTTCACTGTTGATGAATGAAGATGATGTGAAACGGTCTCTGGGCTCGGCAGCGGTGCCCTTGAGCAAAGCATCGAACCCCAAACTGCTCGGGAAGCCTGTTCACGGCTCTGACGTCTCTCTGCTAACGCTCGTTACCTGTTTGTGCACGTGGGTGTATTCTGTGGCTGTGTGTAATTTGAAGTTGACTTTCCCCTGGAGGGACGAATAAAGCTGTTTATATCTTTCTTTATCTTTAAATGTTGTTTTTCTTACGAAATTCTCGGAAAATTGCTCAGAGTTTGGTCAAAACATTTCTCCTTCACAGCATTTAATCAATAATAATAATAATAATAATAATAATAATAATAATAAAGTGTATTGACAGGCGCACGTGCTCATCAGAAACAGGACAAGACTTTGTTTTCATCAAATGTATTTAAAGGAAGCAAAAAGAAACACATTAGAGAAACAATTGAGAGAGATCTACATACAGATATTTATATACATATTTATGGAGCTTCACCTGAAGTGAAACGAGCGCTTTGGATCCGTGCAGCTGATCAGACACACAGATGAACACTTGACTCGTCAACATGTGTGTTTTGCATCTTCAGTAAACAACCAGATATATTATAGAAATTTGCATTTTAAAAGGGCGCGAGGGATGTTTTCATTCAAAGACCTATTATATTTAATCAGCCTGATTCACCGAGGTGGTGCACTGTTGTGTTTGAGGTTACCATGGCGACACCTGCAGAGGACACCTGACAGCTTCTGCACGTTGGCGGCTGGAAGCAAGACGAGAGGCCAGAGCTCCACGCTCTTAATCCAGACGACCGGGGAAAGAGCAACAACGACAGACTTATTTTGAACTGCTTTCATCAAGGCGTGCGTCCCTCAGGTCGGCTAACATTTGTCAGAAACAAACGCTTCACGAGTCCCGCGCCGAGGCTGCGTCAGCGCTGCGGGCTAGTTGCAGCAGGACAAAGCTGACTGACGCTCGGCCTCAGATTACGAGACACAGGAAGCTGATTGACCCCCGCCTTTAGTTCATGTTAAGTTCCTGATGTCGAGCATTAACGGCGCTGAAAGCTGAGAGGACGTAGAGACTGAAACACGGGTTTCCTGCAGGATTCAATCACACACGACACAAAGAAGAAGGAGATCTACTTCCTCCTCTTCACGAAGGTCTTTGCTTCCTTCTGCAGTTCTGCGATGTCCTCTTTACCGCTGTCCTCCGACACGGGAGGCTCGTAGTCCGAGTCATCGCCCGCGTCCTCGCTGTCGTCGTTAATGAAGCTGTCGTCATACTCGTCCCCTTCGTCGCCTTCGTCGTCAGCCTTTTTGGGGACGGTTCGCGTAGTGCGAACTGTAACGGCATCAACAGTGTGATCATGAGTCACGCATTAAATATTGTAGAATATTTTATATTGTGATTTCTTTCCCTGCATTTTAAAGAAGCTTAAAGAACTATGTTTGATATTAAACGTATTTATTTAGGAGTTAAAATGAATTTAAAAGGAATAAAAAGGTCACGCTGTTCAGATGATGTCAGAACGGGAGCAGGTGGAACATCTTACCTGCTTTCTTTGTGTGTTTGTATTCTCTCCTGTGAAGAGGGTTCTTCCTGTCAGGGAACAAAAAGTCAAAGTCAACTTTGTTGTTTTCTGTAATAAACGAGATTCCTTTGACTCTCAGACACCGTGACGCAGGTGACACTCAGCCGAAGGTCTTTATTATTAACGCCGTAATATATGAAATGACTGCTGATGGTCCCAAAGGTTCAAACTAAACACAGTGAAGCAGCATGTTGTTGTCAGGCAACACAGATCTGGAATAATCCCCCAGAGGATACTAGATGAAACCTGCAGAGCTTCTCTACGCAGTAATCACGGGATCAACGGCAACGTGACGAGACATCTCCTCGTGTAGATCAACCATTCCCCCTCGACACTAACTGCACTGCTATAGCTCCAACACGGACATGACGCGTCTCTTCTTCTGCAGCTTCTTGTAACGTGATCAATGTGTCATCAGGTCATCAGTCCCTCCCTTTCATCCGACTGTAATGTCTGACCTGTAGCAGTCGGTGCCGTAGGGGCACTCGGGCTTCTCCTCCTCCTCCTCGTCTTCCTCCTCCTCCTCCTCCTCGTCCTCGTAGTCGGTGTCACCGGGGTGACTGCACTCCTGGAAATGGACCGGGTTCTTCCTGGAGAGGCAAACAGAAAGGTGAAAGCCGTCAGACACATGTCGCACACAGAACCTTTGTAGCGGATGTTTCCGTGCCGCTGCCTCGTGCACATCTAAAGGACCACACTGTGGACGCTCTGCAGCAGTGACGCCACGCACTGGCGCCAGCTGTTCTTTAAGATGTGCAAATGTAAAAATACTGACATCAAAACTCATTTTGTGGAAGTCAAGTCAAAAATAACTAACATAAATAACATGATGACGTCACCTCCCTCGCCATGAAGATAGTTTTGGTTGTATTTGTTATGGCGGCTTTATAATACACTCATTATCTGTGCCCGTGTGGAGCGTCACAGGGACGTCGGTGTGGCTGTGATGGGGTTTAGGGTTGTGGATCTTTGATCTGAAAGTCTGGAGGGAACACGTCTCCAGGCTGAAAGCACAGAGAAGCTTTCTCGTGTTCATCAGCTCAAGTGCGTTTCATCTCATCTTTGTTGAGGCACATAAAAGAAACACACAGGTGGACGTCACCTGTAGCAGTCCTTCCCGTACGGACACGCCGTTCTGAGTCGAGTCTGTTGTCCTCCATGTTTGGACTTCTTGTCCTCGGCCGGGCTGGTCGCATCAGTCAGTGTTGTGGTGTTCATGTCAGCTGCAGGTGTCTCTCCTCCTCGTCCCTCCTCGTCCCCCTGCACGGTGAAGCCGTCAGACTCGTCGCTCGCCTCGGACCTGGTGGGTTCAGTGTGACGTGGGGCTGCAGGAACAACCTGCGAGTCAAACAGACAAACAAAAAGGGTTTCATCTCACGTTGTCCGTCTGTGAAGACTCCTGGAGACAGAAGGATGAAGGATAAGCCACACTTTAACACTCAACTGTTTCCTGCTCTTTGTCGCTCATCTTCCTCCTCCTCTTCTTCGGCATTTCTTCGCCGCTGAGCTCCGAGCTCTTGGTGGGCGTGCTGGTCGGAGGTCCTTTACTTCTCTTCACAGCTGCTGGAACTGAACACAGAGACACAAACAACAGTTTCAGAGGATTACACAGAAACTATCATTCTTCATACGGAAAGCTTCATTTTTAAAACTGTTCACAACTTACAGACTTCTACAAAGTGACACAGACACAAGAGCAAATGTAAAGTCAGACGTGAGGCAGTAAGAAGTACAATACACACACACATACACACACATATAGATATATAGATATGTGTGTGTGTTGGAGCGGTAAGTAAAGTACCTCCAGCTTGTACTTGAGAAAGGTTTTTTTCCGACACTGCCAACGTTTAGTGAAAAAGTCTCGGTGACTGAAAGCAGACTCGATGTTTCTGAACTGGCTTCTTCTCCCGAGACGCCGACAGCGTCGCACGTGTCTCTGGAGGAAGCTGGAACTCTTCCATGTTCCCACTCTGCAGGGAAACGCAGCTCTGGACAAGACGCTTTAATGGAGGCAGTGAAGAAGCCACTGAGGCTCCGTCCAGCAGAGCAGAGCCGTCTGCTTTCCTTCATCGTAAATATTACAGCAGCACTCAGGGGGGGGGGAGAACCTCCATCGTCCTCTTTAACTGCTATAAATATCAAGGAAGGTCGCGCTACACAGAGGAAGGTTAGCTGCTGTGTTACTTCATCACATCTCACAGCAGTCAACCTGTCAAAGACAACGACACCATCAATCAGGTTTAGCTGCTCTTTAAGGTCACCGAGCGTCAGCGTTCAGGCGGCGTCTCAGCAGCAGCTGGTGGACATCAGCTGATCACACTCTCATTCCTTAGTGCTGAAACACCGACGCACAAGACTTTAAAAGTGTCCTCACATTTCGTTGTTTATCCTTGTAAAACACTTTGTGACTTTGTTTTGTGCAGGAAACAAAAAGTTCATTCTTATTATTATGTTTTTAGACCCAAGGACGCCCTAACTGGTGTAGCATGGAGCAGGGACCCGAGGGGGGGTGCTGTCGGAGTTCTTTGAGGGGACGAGGACCGATCTGAAGGACTGTGTTATACAAGGAACCTTTGTGACGCGAGTACAGATTTAATCCCACATCTGGCAGTTGGTCACATGTGGACAGATACACGAAACATGAACTCGGTACCTTTCTGGCTGGAGGAGGAGGAAGAGGAGGAGGAGGAGGAGGAGGCGGCGGCGGCGGCACGTGGAGCTGCCACAACCGCCATCATCCAGGCCGGCAGAGCTCGTCTCTGGGTTGCAGACGCCGGGACGTCACTTTGTTCTTCTGGTTGTGCAGAATCTCCCTGCGTGGAAGAAAAACAAAATAGTTCTGGAAACACTGAAAACTACAACGCTGAACATCTTAAACGACTGAGGGAATGTGACGTGAAGACGAGAAGCTGAACGTTTTGCACACGGACCTCTGTTAACAGAGAGGAGAGATCATTGTGTCGACCTCCGGAGCTGCAAACCATAAACTGCGTTTCCAGTTCTAAATGTGTAAACCTTTCAGAACAGAACGTCGTTGTGACTGCAGCTAAAGGAGCTTGTTGTGTGTGTGTCTATCCTGAGCGTCACATGTCAGACAGACACCATCAGAACAAAGACCTAAGAGCGGATCAGCCGGGCGGACTCTGAATGTCGAGGATGAGTGTTTCGCTTGTATCGCAGTACGTGTTGACAGATTGAGCTCATTCATACAAAGCAATTAGAGCAAGAATCCTCCGGCTGGTGATCGCAAAGTAACAAATAGAGAGCGTCAGAAATACAGAATAAAAAGCAAGGACACTGGGAAGAAGTATAATCCTTCTGTATGTCGTATTGGAGAGCAACGATCTAGAGGCTGCACTTCTCTGGAGAGTATAGTTCTTTATGTAAACACCTTTATGTGACCTCTGACCCCAGCGATCATCTGTTGTGGTCTTTGAAGGTCATTTCCTCTCCATTAGCTAGACGCTCAATTCTATTTAACTGAAGGATGCAACCACTGCATCCCACAACCAATAGATCGTCGCCACCATCAACGCCTCCATTCAGGGATTTTACAAAAGCGGGGTCATTAATAAACATGTGAACATTGTGACTGGAACTATGAGCTCATAACTTCTACAGCTGCACTTCTTCTTGTGGGTGATCTGTGTCTTCAGATGTTGTTGTAGTTGAACAAACCTTGTTAAAACGCGTGTTGTCGGCTTCTTCCTGGTTCGACTGAGCCGCCGCCGCCACCGCTGTCGGTGGAGTCTGTCCAACAGGACGAGGCGGTTCCACATCTGGTTTGGGAGAAACGAGAAGCTCTCCTTCTTCTTCCTCAAACATCTGACTGTTTCTACGGGACGGAAAAACATTAAAAAATAATGTCAGCTGATTCTCTTAAAGATCTTTTAAAGTGATTTCTTCTCTCAACTATGTGTGTGTGTGTGTGTGTGTGTGTGTGTGTGTGTGTGTGTGTGTGTGTGTATATATATATATATATATATATATATATATATATATATATATATATATATATATATATATTATTTTGTAGTATAATAAATATTAATATTTGTCTATATCATAGATATATATATATATATGTATATATATATATATCTTATTATTTATTATTATATATGCTTATATATATGTGTTATATATTATACATAATTATTATATCTTTATCTTATATAATATATATTATGTGTATTTCTCTTCTTAATATTCTTCTATCTTCTATCCTCTCTCTTCTTCTTTATAAGTCTCTATATCTATCTATATCTATTCGATCTATCTGTTTTTATTCTCCTATATTATATATATAATTCTATCTATATATATGTGTATTATTATATCTATATCTCTATTTTTTATCTCTCTCTATCCTGTATGTCTCTTATCTTATCCTATCTTATTCTTATTACTTATTCTATAATATAATATTATATAATATATAATATATATTATATAACCCTGCATTTTGTATATTTTGTATTCTTTTCTTAGTGTGCACATTTAAAGCTCCCTAACTAACAGAGACTTTCTTTGTGCTGCTGCTCTGATACGAGATGGATATATTCTGTATGAATATAAAATGAGCTGCTTCGAACAGTAGCAACGTTTTCTCGAGTGTCCTTTTCTCGTGTGTTTGATCTGAACTTCAAACAGAGAGCATCCGGACAATGTCTGGAGGGAAGCTCATAGATAAAACATTACAGAACCACTGCATTAATAATCCTTCTCCTAATGTTGGACTTTAATCAAGTCGACATATAACACTTGAACCTTCAGCCCCACGCAGTCGGCTCTGCAAAGATAAAAGACTCTTCCGCTCGAAGACGTCAGGTGGGTTCATTTCTTGATCTTGAACCAAAGTATTAGCGTGAAGAGGAGCTACTTCCCAGACGTGCGAGTACCTGGGAGTGCGGTCTCCTCCGCCCACGGCCACCACCTTGTAGACGTACTGGTCCGGCAGCAGAGAGAACAAGTCTCCATCGTGAAGAGGACACCAGGAGTCTCTCTGCAGAGGGCGAGGGTCGTCGGTCAGCGACGACTGAACAAAGCACGGGTTCAGGTGCGTCTGAAGATCAACACAAGAGGATGAACCAATAAAGGTATTATTTTAGTCTAAACTATTATTTGAATGTGGGAACATCAGGTCTGTAAGGATGTTTTAGGATCTAAAGGCAGCTATAATAATATCTTTATAATAAGAATGTGTGAGTCGCTCCTCTCTCAGCTCATTGTTGATCCGTCCGGGCCACGACTTCACTGGGAATATACAAATAAACAGTTTTAGATAATAAATAGTTGACTCTCCATTACAGGCCTTCGTACGCAGTAGAGCCTCAGATGATATTTAGATACTTCAATAAAGTTACAAAAATGTTAAGGTACGCTGTCAACTATAGCAAATGGACCGGATGGAAAAGGAAAGTTGCTTTCATAAAGCATTGATTTCCCCCCCGACTGCTCTGTGCAGAATATCCGTCTCTGTGTGTTTTCCAGCGTCAGATCAAAAAGGTCACATATGAAGCGATTGATTTTACACCTCACGATTTAAAAATGGCGACTGTGATTTAATTATTCATCAGTGCTGATGCATTAACTCTGCTTTTTCAAACGGAGCTCCATCTGCGTGCTGCCGCTGCGTGCTGCCGCTGCGTGCTGCCGCTGCGAGTGTTTGTTGTAAAAAGTCACGACGATATGAGATCACAGCGACTAAATGTCGACCTTTTAGCAAATCATGGACAGCCATCAGTCCTGGAACACAAGGTTTCTCTGGAAGCCAGAGACAGACCATCCGTCACAGGAGAGACCACATGTTTGGAAGTCAAATGCAAATTCTGTAATGCAGAAATTGTCAGTAACATTTGCTTGAATCCACTCGTGGAGTCGAGCTGCAACGATTATTGCATTATTAAAGATAATTGGCCAAATATTTGGTTAATGGATTAATCGTAGATTAATTATTTCTCATGCAGAAATGCTGTTTTTACACACACACACACACACACACACACACACACACACACACACACACACACACACACACACACAGCTTCTGGTTAAACATGGCGGATCACTGGGTGAGAGGACGTACCGGTTTGAGGCGCAGCTGTCCGTTTTGGTTCTCCAGCAGCCCGTGAAGTCGGGACACTCTCTTATCGCTGACCTGAGACAAAAGGATTCAGACGTGTTTAGAGGTGAATAACAGACACGTACAGATTCACTTGAAATGTGCTCTGGACATTCACGGTCCACACGACATGAATGCTTTTGACTTTTCCTCCCCGGCCGCCAACAGGACAATAACTCCACCTGTCTCTACCACGACAAAGCTGCGCCCCATCAGAAAGACATGTTACCAGTGTGACAGAGTCCTCCAGTGGCTCAGTGGAAGACCTGCAGCTCGGCTGTAACCCACATGTCCCTGAGCTTGATTCTTGGAGGAGCTTGTTTAGAATTTCACTAAATGTTCAGCAGTTAGTGTAACTAGAGAAAAGACTCAGAGCGGCGGGTCTGTGCCATACAAAACACCTGCAAAGATACATTTTAAATACACTTTAATACGCACACACGACTACTGCATGGAGGGTCATACACTATGCACTGAGGGCAGCAGTGGAGGAGGAAGTATTCAGGTCCTTTACTTAAATAAAAGTACTAAAACCACACTGCAAAAATAACAAGTAAAAGTCTTATGACTATATGTATGTAAGTATAATCAGGATTTACAGTGTTATATATAATATAATTAGATTATTATTGTTATTATTATTATTAATCATGCATTAATGTAAAAGCAGGATTTATAAAATATTCACAGTTGAGAACATGGAACCAGGAAATGTTTTTGCATGGAAAATGATTTTAAACATCAACATAGGGGCGGTATGTATTTGTACTTGAGTACTTGAGTAAATGTACTTAGTTACATCACACACCTGCAGCTATGCTTATTAATGTGCACTGTTAGAAGGGATGCTAGTATCAAACTAAACAAAGCTCAAATTAAATAAAGCCACAGGAGGACTCACTCCCAGGAATGGCCCCCTGCCCAGCACGGTCTCCCCCGGCGGCAGGTGGATGGGATCCCCGCCGCCACCGTCCACCGGGACGAGGTCGAAACCGGACATCTGCTCTGCAGGCGGGACTGGAGGGAGCGTCACCCCGGTTCACTGGAGTGCACGGGTAGATAACACATAACAAAACAAGCCTTTACCATTAAGTTAAGATGCTTCTGGAAGCTACAGAGGGCTTATTCGGAGAATTAAATCAGGATTTAACGAGTTTCTAAAACTTATGTTTCATTCGGTTCCTCCGTGTGAACCAAGTAGTCAGCTACGGTCACAACGAAACATGCAGTAATAAACTTCTGCCTACCTGTTGTGGAGGCACACGGGATAATTATGTGTCTCTCAGGAGGAAAACAAAACAAAAACAAACCGACAGCACAGAAAGCATTTACTGCTCTCGCTGTCAGCTACAGGATTCAAAACTTCCGGGATTCAGGGGAGCCTGCGCAGTAGACCTCTTCCTAGTAGAGTTCTGGACACACTTGTACCGAATTCCATCCTGATTTTAATCAATTTAAAAGGTTCTTATTTCTTTGAGAATTATTTATGATTTTAAAAGACATCTCAAGACGGGTTATGATTGAGTAAACATGACTCTTTCATTCGGCATACGTTTAACTTACATACAATATTTCAACTTTTGTATGTGGTTCACACTTCTCCCTAAGGTCCCTTGTGTTTATCGTGTAGTCTAATGGATTTTAATAGCTAGATATTAGGCTAGAATGGAAAGACATTCAAATATTGCAGGAGCCTTTATATACATATATATAGCCGAATTCAAAAGCAATATTTACTTATTCATAAACTGTCTTGGGGTGTATTTTATAAATATGATTTATTTTCAAATAAGCAAGAACATTCTAAATCGTAATATTTCAGGACGTAATTCGGCGAATGTGTGGCCAGTCATTTGCGTTTCATGGGCGTGTGACCCTTTATACGCATGCGCACTTAACAAAATCAAAACAGCACTGACGTGACGTATGTCTGTGTGTAAACAACCGTTGACGTTTAAACAGTCAGCTGTCACGGAGACACGGAGTGACCACACCGCCGGTAAGAAACACTTAACTACACGTTATCATTATGGTGAATTATGCCGGCAGACGTTTCCATTTGTGTTTTTATGTAAAAACAAAACGTATTTAGCTCGAAAACTGCGTCAGGTCACAGTGATTTCCTGTCGCTGTTAGCTAGGCTAGCTAACGTTAGCCGGAGCGGAGAAGAGACTCGCGACTGACTCGGAAAATCAGTTTCCTACATTGACATTCACACTTTGATGCAGAAATTCAAATCCACAAACTCAACATTAAAACAAGAAATGGTACTTTAAACTGACTGCCGATTCTGTGCTGTTTAATAGCCTGGAAATGGGTAATGAGTTGTTTTTGTAGGTAGAGATTTCTGTGTAGTTTGCCATCCTAACGGCAACTACTATTAACCTGTTTATATTTCTGGCATTATTTTCATTTTTGCACCTTATTGATCATCTTAATTGTTTATATTTTGTTTATTTGCATCCTATATATTTCCCACTTTGTGCTGTACAAGCATTTCCCTCGGGGTTTATTTATTTATTCATTCTATTTGGAAAGTGACCATGAACAATATACATATACACATAATGCAATGTAACACACGAGTAGTACATCACACACAAACACCAGGTTTTTCAATTTGTATTGTACATATATAGTCTTTATGTCGTAAAATATTTTCTTATTGGTGAAAACGTGAGCTTGGCTGCTCAACAAAATACAAAATATGCTACAATCTCATCCAAAACAAAAACAATTAAATAGGATTGACCCCCTTCCATATATCTTCAAAGTGCCGTTGGGATTAAAAAATAATCCTGGGCCAATCGTTCTCCCTCTGTTCCCAGGCTGTTTCAGACTTTTGGACTAAGCTATTATGCAGCATGACTCCTCGAGGACCTCGCCTGTGTCTCTCCTCTCTAAAAGAAAAGCCTCCCTGATATCCACCTGCAACACCCCCCCTCAAAACTTTGCTGAGCTGCTGCCGACAGAAATGAGCGTGAAGATCTTTGGCGAGCTGGACACCGAGAGTCTGTGCAGCGCGTCGCGGACCTGCAAGCTGTGGCACCACATCATTGAGGAGAGCGACCAGGTGTGGAGGAGGCCGTGTCTGCTGGTCGGAGCCGTCTGTCAGGGCGAGGTCGACAGCGACAGGAGAGACGGCCTGTCGTGGAAGGTGGGTCAAGTTTAAAAACAAAACAAAGAGACCGTGGTAAAGTTTGACTTGAGGTTTGATGCTACAAAATGTCTTGCCAAACCAAGGACTAAAATTGAAGGCAGTTGAGGGGATGTGATGTCACAGAGCGACAGAATAAGTTGATGTTACACTGTCAGGTGTTGGACAGCAACCTGCATGAGGACACTGAGGCTTCAGGTTAGTCCCGGCTCAGGCCTTGAGAAAACTTGAGAGGTCAAGTAGAAAATGGCTGTATGCTTTGATTGATGCACATACTCTCAGCACATTTCTTTATGTAATATAAAGTATATTTTTGATCCTGCTGTCCTCTGACTGCGGCCGTCTCCCCTCTGCAGGTCACACTGGTGAAGAACTACACTCGCAGCTGTTTGAAGAGAGACTGGCTGAGAGGTCGCTACAGCCACGTGAGATCAGCGGAGGAGCTGAGCGGCAGGAAGATGACGGCGCTGGACGCTGAGACCTGGGGAGAGATCCTGCAGGCCGAGCTCGACAGATGACCGACAGATGCTCTGACATTTAGGATTTTTCAAAGCACCTCTGGCACTTTTGAGTGCCTGATTTTTTAACGCTAATATATTTGATACTTTTTTTGTTTTATGCGAATACAAACAAACAATTGTACATATTCTTTTAGTTTGTACTTTTTTCAAGAAAAAAAAGATCATGAAGAAAATGAAATACTGACATTATCGGGTGAAAATATTACAATTAAGCAGTTTCATTGCTTCGATGTAAAAACGACTGTGATGCAATAAAATACAGTGTTGCCAAACGAAGAGTAAAAGGTTTGTCTGTGTGTGTGTGTGTGTGTGTGTGTGTGTGTGTGTGTGTGTGTGTGTGTGTGTGTGTGTGTGTGTGTGTGTGTGTGTGTGTGTGTGTGTGTGTGTGTGTGTCATATTTCAGCTGTAAAATCCTCTCTAAGAATGTTGTTGTTGAACCGCCTGCAGAATGAAGTACAAGAAGAAGAGTTTCATTTTGATTTCAGGTGAAAATGTCATATTCTGCATTAGGGTTTTTCATATTTTTGAGAAAGAAATGACAGAAATTAGGAAAGAAGGAAAAGAAACTTAAGGAAAATGTTCAAGGAGAAAGACATGAGGGACATTCGGTAATTGACATTTATTGATTGATTTTTGATCATGATTTGGATATTAAATCTGGGAAAAACTACAGTGAAAAGTGTAATATTTCCCTTTGAAATATAATGAAGAATATACAATATAACCATATAAAATACAATATAACGTGATACTCAAGTATAGTGGTACTCCTCTTAAGTAGCACATAGATGGATAGAGAGAGAGAGAGAGAGAGAGAGATAGATAGCATTTAGATCTACTTTATTGATCCCAAGTATGTTAAAGTAGCAGGTTATCTATAGAATACACAATATACACTAAATAAGTTAGAATACACTACAATATACTAAACTTCTACAACTAAAATATAAAGGATAGACACACTATATACATTACACAAGTGTGCAGTTTTCTTTATATAAAATGGTAATATTGATATCTTTGATAGGTTTGAAAGAAGAAGCAATTTGAAATCAGTTTAGGGAAATTAAAATGGCATTTTTCACGACAATCGAGAGAATAATCAGTGAATTGCAGCCCTACTGTGATGTGACCATGACTGTATAAGTACATGGCTTTGGCCCTCACACTCTTATTTTGAAAGACGTAACCGGAAGCCCTGCACAGCCCAGCTTGACTGTGGTCCCTTCTCAGCATCATCGCATCATCCGCTGTCTTCTCCCCCAACACGGGACCGAACATTGACCCGGGATAATGGACGACGTCCCTCCGATCGTCAACATCACCATCTCGCTGCGGATCCAACCCAACGAGGGTCCCGTGTTTTTTAAGGTGGACGGAACCAGGTTCGGCCAGAACAGGACCATCAAACTGCTCACTGGCTCCAAATACAAGATCGAGGTGGTGCTGAAGCCTGGAAACGTCGAGGCCATGTAAGAAGAAATCCAATTTAAAGCAACATTTCTTATTATTGTCTTCATTATGGGCTCAGGTATTGTGGTTCCTCTGCAGCAGGACGCAACACAGAGTAGTCCCGCATTAAACAAATAAGAAATAAAAAGGTCTACGTGTATGAGGATAAGACACATTCGCAAAATTGCAATTAAATAACGTTTATAAGTACAAAACAAAGCAGTGACGGCCGTGCACGTTCGTGGCCTTCGTCCTGCGGGCCTGCAGCATCTGATATCCGCCTGCATAAATCATGATGTGTGGGTCATGTGTGTGTGATGTGGTTTTTATATCGCTCGTGGCGACAGGAAGCGTCGTCTCTCTGCTGATGTACAAACAGACACACACAGCTCATGTCGGCTCACATGAAGGGAGGTGAGTGTGGAGCAGGGCGGGGTCCACGTGACCACACGGCCTCAATGACGTTGAGTAAAATAACACACACACACACACACACACTGTAAATGTAAAAAGACCTGACAGCTATTCCAATCTGCAGATACATGGTATTAATAGAGTGAGCTGACAAGTACTAAGTACTACAAGTATCATCTTCTTACAGAATCAAAGGAGCTCAAGTGCTGTAACAAATATGCAAATGAGGTTTATTGTCATGTTACCATACATCTCTATGCAGGGCAGAAAGAAAGTGTTTCTCTGCAAGAAATAGCACTATATACACACACACATTTATACAACACAGTCCCTGAGCCTGCATGCTTAAGATGTGTGGAGTGCAAGTTAAACAGTAAAAACAGTATCTAGTTTAAAAGTCTAAATATATGTTTGAATAAAGCGTGTTTTAGATTGGTTGTCCTGGTATTGTTGGTACGTTTCTGCTTTAAACAGTTGACTAAAATCCACTAAATGCATTATTATGTTTGGTCTCTGTGAGGCTCGGGGCAGGAAGTGGTGATGACCGTGCTGAGCAAACCTCAGGACAAAGATTTGACCTTTAGATGAAGGAATATGTGTCATTTGATCACAATATTAATTAAAATAATAACAGAGCCCCTCTACAAACAGACTGCACTATGGCTAACATCCATGTGATTATATACTTTATTATTCTGAAGATAGTGTCCTGTCACTTCTAAGCCTGTAACACAGGATTAAACTTCCCTTCCTCACAGCAACATGAACATCGGAGGCATCGTCTTCCCTCTGGAGCAGCAGTCCAGGGACGAGGAGTCGGTGGTTTATCACGCCCAGTATGACACCGAGGGTGTCCCGCACACTAAGAGCGGAGACCGGCAGCCTGTCCAAGTCAGTATGGAGGTAAGACATCAGCGCTGCAGTGCTGTAGGACATCAGATGGCTGTTGCTCTTTTTTGCTGCAGTGTTGATGACGACGATCTCTCTTCCTGTGCAGTTTAACAAAGCAGGGGCGTTCGAGACGGTCTGGCAGGCGAAATACTACAACTACTACAAGAGGGAGCACTGCCAGTTCGGCAACAAATTCAGCAACATCGAGTACGAATGCAAGCCCAACGAGACGCGGACCCTCATGTGGATCAACAAGGAGACGTTCAACTGAGCCCGCTCCTCCTCCTCCCACGCACCAAACACCCAGCAGAGGACATCAGTTGGCCTACCTTTGAACATCAGCATCAGAATTAAAAGGACAGCCTCATCTCGAAGGCGTGCGTCACATCAGCGAGGGTGTTTTGTGTTGTCTTATCAAAAAGAGGAGAGAGAATAGCTGTTTGCTATGCTGGTCTTTAAAGGGTTGTTCGTTGTTTTAAAGCTGCACTCTGCAGCGGTGCTTTTCGGCAGCTTCACATGCCAGCAAAAAGGGAATAGTTTAGCTAATATTCAGAAATCCTAAACAGTGACGTAAGTTAACTGCACACAGCGTGCTCATGTTCGCCAACAAGGCTGGTTTAAAATGTTTTATAACAAATGTAATGAACAGGGAAAAGATCTGAGGTTTAAAAGTGCAGTTTTCTCTCATGTGTCCGTATTTAAGTCTCAACCCCTCACTCACTACGTGGGTGCTTCAGTGATCAAACACCAAGAGAAGCTCAGTAGCTTTAGAGCCGGAGTGTGTGGGGTTAAAGGAACACTCGGACATTTTGTGAAATACGCTTGTTTTTCATCTCACATGAGAAGATATACATTTCACCTCAGTGCTTCCGGTACAGAGATACAGCCTGGGATGTGATTAGCCTAGCTTAGCTCAAAGACCGGAGGCAGGGGGGAACTTCGGCCCATTTCTGAGCTCAGCACTCTGTAAGTTAAGCGATCTAGAACGCTGCAATGATAGTTTTCTTACTTGCTTTCCATGCATGAGATTTCTTTCTGAGTAGGATCAAAGATTTGGACTTTTCCCCTTAGATTAGGGTCCATCAAAGAGAAACAAATATCCATCTTGAAGTCAGCAGGGTTTATTGGACAGTGGACATCGGACAGAGTTCAGAGTTTGACTTTAGCGATGCGGTCTTCAGTCCCAACAGATACAGTACAGCATCAAAGTCTCCTGTTCCTGCACCATGCGAAACTCTTTTGGAGTTTGCATGTGGAGTTTTTTGGAAGGTGTATTTGTTCAATGTTGATGGAGCTAGGCTAGCAGTTCCCCCTGCTCCCAGTCTTTGTGCTAAGCTAAGCGAAACACAGAAGCTATCTCTCTGCACTGGATGGACAGAGATTAATATTAATAGTCGACACTCTGGAGAAGAAAATAAAGAAGAACGTTTTATTGTCCCAAAATGTTCCTTTAAAGTGGAGTAAAAATAAGCCCTGATAATTAAAAGCATCTCTCGTTGTGAGGGACCTAGCGCACCAGCTAGCATGGTGTCAGCTGAAGACCAGGATGGAAGACATCTGTGGGTGGCAGAAGTATTTTATCTTATTTATTAACGGTGTGGATGTGTCCGTGAGAGAAGAGACGCTGTATGAGAGTGTGTACATCATCGTAATAGTTTTGACTTTTCTTATATGTTAAGTATTGTGTTATTTAATCAAAAGAAACATTGTTTAAACAAACGGGTAGCATGAAGGGAAGTTTCTTCCTCTTGTGGATAACAAACAGGACGATTTCAGACGCAGTGACTTCATGTTCAGATATCTCCCAGTAAATGTGAATTTGGTGACAAAAAAGAGAAAATAGCAAACGTTCTGGTAGAAATGTAATAAAAAGAGTTTCTGTAGGAATGAGCCACATCACAAACAACATGAGACGTAACCGTGTGAGTGGAAGATGGTGGATTCCTCCTTTACATTTAAACAAATCCCTTGAAAAGACCAAAACCAAAAATGTTTTCTCTCTGGCTGTGTATCGCTCTCAGCTCCAAGCCCATTGGTTCCTACTGAAGATGTAAATCCTAAAAATATGTTGTTACATTAAAAACAAAAGAAGAAGAAGAAGAAAGAAATAGCACATTTATTGGGGACTATTTTCAGGGGCGGATTAATCCGATGCTTTAGTGAGTGAAAATAAAGTACAGTGTGTGTTAATGTCATTAAGGCTCATTGGTGTGTTTTTAATAGTTTTTGGACAACAGTGGAGCTCACACAGGAAGAAGACACATCTGGTTTTAACACACACACACACAGACACACACACACTCACACACACACACACACACACTTCTTGTCCGTCGGGACATTCATTGCTGGTTTTGGTGTTTTCTTGGTATTTGTTGACGATGAGAACAACGAATCTTTAAGCCTTCAGACTGCTCCGTCGCTCTGCTGAAGAGGGGACGATCTCTTCTGTCTTTTGTTTTGAGACACGATGCTTATCGCAGGCTTCGCTTTGCGTTACATTTTTACTCTTTTGTTTGTCTGTTTTCTCCTGAAGTGCACGGCTGGATTCATCTTTTGCCAAATATGTTTAGTTACGATATCTCAATGCATAAACCTTGCTGTTTCGTTATGTGTTGAACTAAGGAGTATAAAGTGTCTTTGTGAATAAAACAGTATACCCAACCAATATTATTGCTTTATTGTTTATTATTATTATAAACTTGATTATATACGTATCAGTCGTGGAGGAAGTACTCGGTTCCTTTACTTAAATAAGGTAACTGATACCACGATGTGGAAAAACGAACATTTCTGCTTTGGAAATTTGACTAAATTTGTAAGTATAATCATCATAATCATAAACATGTCCCCTGTGACTGTTAAACCTTTATATATTATATCATTAGATTATTATTCCTCATTTTAAAATATGAACTAAAGATTCTTTTCTCTAATAATTAATTGAGTGTTTGTAAAAGCAGTGAAAATAGTGAGAAATGTTGTGAGAGTCCAAAGTGACTCCTTCACAATGTGTGTTTTGTCCAAACCTCAACATTATTACTAATAAATTACAATTATCAAAAGGAAAAGCAGCAAATCTTCACATGTGAAGCTCCAACCATGAAATGTTTTTACATGAAAAATGAATTAAGATCATCAAAATAGTTTCCAATTAATCTTCTGCTAATTGACTAATTGATTAATCAACTAATTGTTTATGTATAAAATGTTAGGTAGATTATCTTATTTCATAAACTCTTAATATGTCAGCTCAGAATCTTAATTTATAAATGAACTGAAGTAAAATGTAGAGGAGTAAAGTGGCATGAAATGGAAGTACAGCACTTTGAATGTGTAAGTATAGTATTACATTTAACCACTGCAGCTTTGTGACTGTAGCTTTAAAACACTACATGTCAGAGGGACCTATCACTCTGCTATATTTATCCATGGCGTATAATTACCTCACATATGAAAATTAATATTTGACATGCAAAACATTTAGAACATAAATACAACTGAAAGATAAGAATCCGTTTATTGTGCTTCACATGCAAAGTGTTGTGCACACTGTTGCTGTGTATGACTTTACATTTATGGTAAGAACACTAGTAACAACAGAAAGGTTAGCTTAGCACTTATTAAAGTAGAAAACAGGATTGTGTTGTAATGAAAACATGAAGATTCATGTTTGTTTTTATTACATCTATGATGTTTCCCCTATGCAACGACGAGCTTCAGAGATTGAGAGGAAGATGTGCTACCATTTTTCTGCAAAGATTGTGTGTGCTTAAGAAGATGCGTCACTCTTTGACAAAAAAACAAAAAACAAAGTTGATTTCACGGTGAGAAAATGGTTTATCTTTACGGGCAAATAATATTATGGTCTTTCTTAAATAATACTTGTGTTGGGAACATTGTGTGACCAAGCTGCCTTCAGGGGAAAAGAACAACGATAGGATGAAAGTAGTCAAATTAGATTTGGCATCAGATTATACTCAATATTAAAAGATAAGTAAATATACTCATTGTGCAGTGAGATGTTCCCTGTGAGGTTCAGTACATGTGATGCTTCTGGATTAATATTCCTGCTGCATTAATGTGTGTGTTGTGTGTTACTGCTGTACATGTTTAAGGTTGTTCTAATGTTCCCTCCTTTACATCCTGTTGGTAGTGTAATCTCCATCAATGCATCATATTCTATAAGATCATCATATGTTTGTAGCGTCTCTGTCCTGTGAGAACCACGTGTCTCTAAAAAGTCTACTTTTCATGAGCTCCTCACAAAAACAGCCTGTTTTCAGCTTTGTGACGATGCATTTTACAGCTGATCCAAGAGGCTTTTTAAACACTTTATTTATCTGGAGGAGGAGGAGAATCTTCTCAACACATAAAGGAACACTTCATCACACAGTGTATCACAAACACTCCACACATCTGGAGATACAGGCTTCACACTGGACAGGGAGGGGAGGAAAAACAGGATCTAAAAAAGTAACTTAAGCTTTAAAATAAAATAGTTACCTCTGAGATGTAGTGGAGTAGAAATATGAAGTACAAGCACCTCTAATTAGTTCAGTATTGGAGTAAATGCACTTTGGTTACATTCATACACATTTCCCTTTAGTGTTTCTTATTATGAAATAGAGTGATGCCTCCTCTCAATAGACGAGCTTTGGTTTGCACCTTCCCCTCCTCCTCCTCCTCCTCCTCCTCCTCGCTCCCTCTTCACTCTCCCCCTCTCTCTCTCTACACCACTATCTTCTCTCTCTCCCCCTCTGCGGCTCTATCTGCTGGCGCTGCAGTGAATCTCTCCCCCGCTGTCAGAAACCGTAAAGTCAAACAGCCGGTGGTCGGTATCTTACCGTTAAAAGTCATAAACCTCGTTGAAACGTCGTCTTTATCTGACTGCGTCGATCCGTTAACGGAGCTTTAAATCACTCTCCAAGCAGCTTCCGACCTCTTGCGGCAAAATGGTAAGAAAATCTGTTCTTCATTTTTAAAATCATAATGTCATTTTGTAAAAACAGATTCTCCTCCTTCGTCTGCACTGCTAGCTTTAGAACTAGCACCCCATGCTAACCTAGCTACCGTTAGCACAGCGCTCGCTCACATAAAAAAAAATAGCTTAACGTTTTTATTGTCTATGACAGTATTGTTTAATTATTGTATTATTTCTGCTTCTTTCAAATGACACACTGCCACACATCCACGCACAGAGTAACGTCGATGTGTGGCTCGCTATGATATGGTTACGAGGCTAGTTAGCTTGTGAGGAAATACAGAAATACTGTTACGGTTTAGCTAGCAGGCTAGCTAGCTGGAGGTGCGTCAAGTGCGCAACACATAACGACGGAAGTGTCGTAACATCAAAAATAAATAAAAATAAAAGCTTTAAAATCTGTATCATGCATTTTATATTATTTGATTATAATTATTCATGCATTAATGTGTTCATCGCTTAAATGTAGCAGCTGGTAAAGGTGGGTAGTGTAGGAAATTAAATAAATATTTGGGGGACAAATTTGTCCCAACTGTCAAATCAATTGGAGCATTTACAAAATTCTGGGGGCATTTAATTTTTTTAAAATTGTGCTTAAAGTTGCTGTTTTTAATGTGAAGCCCAAATTAAAATGCTTACAGTAATCACCACCTTGTGCCAACAAAATTAAACAAAGAGAAATGTGAATTAAATGTAAATAAAATGAGTCTGCTGTATGTAGGATTGGGATATTGGCGTTAAAACTGGTATTTAAATTGATTGTCAATTCGGCGGTCAATTTGATTGGCACTCTTTTTTGGCAATGTTTGCCTGCTGCCCCCCCCCCCCCTTAATTTCTGACACCAAAGATTTGGCACATAGTTGTTATGTTATGGAAAAACTTGTTTTAGGACGACACATGACTACATCTGCAGGATCCCTTTAGTGTAACTGTGAAAAAAAGGTGCAACATATAGTTGTCACTTTCCACCTGCAAATTACTGTTTTATTTTGAAAATGTTGACAGGAAGTGTTGTCTTAAGTGAAAAATGGCAGAATCGTCAGTACACTGGAGCTCTGTCAGACATCTCTGTTGGTGTTTAAATCTCATCAAATCAATCTTTATCTTTATTATTTAGGGTTAAAGCCGTGTGATATTCAGACTTCTTATCGTTGATAGTAGGTTAATGATGCTTTCTGTAAAATAACGTGAAATTAGTTTAATTACACTTTTTCTCTACCCACTGAGCTTTGATCAAAAAAGGACAAAAATAGGCAAAACAGCACCTCTATATGCACAATTTTAATATAATTACTATTAGTTTCCATGCAGTTTCATCTAGGGTTGCAAAGGGTAGGTATATTTTTGGAAATTTTCCAAGGGAAGATGTCTGCTTTGTTTCTATCTGCGTATGACAGGGTAAATACAGCCTGAGCAAATAACCCCTATACTTATTTTGTATTTTGTTCCCCTAAATTAGCAGGCAAATAGTAGAGTGCGAGAGATGCAACAGGGGTTCTCGTCTGGATTTGAACCGGAGACGTTACTGTTGACTTGGTATTCGTCTTAGTGACAGTTTTAAGGTTAAAACTCTGCAAACCTTTAATCAGGAGCCACAAGTCGCATGCGTTGAGAAATGTGGCTGCTTCTAGTGCATCCGAATCTTCAGTTAAGCGTCCTAATCTATTCATTATGTAATGATTATGATGTTTAATTATATAGAGCAAGAGCAAGATGATGATAATCAGTAAATAAGAGCCAACAACAAGGACAAGCAGTGACGCTTTCCTCATTTTGTGGAGGCAGGTAAAAGTTATTATTGTGAGTGCAACACACATTGGCCACGTTACATCATACAGGCAGACGAGGTAGTCGAGGTACATTAGCTGGGATGTGCCGATCCAAATGTGATCTGATTTTGGAGAGTCGTCGTGCGTAAACGTTGGGAAATAGGCCGGTGGAAGGCCTATATGTTGTAACACTCATATGCCGCCGGGGAGTATTTCCCTTTAGAGTTCAAAGCTTAATGCGAGTTAAAAATGGATAGATGAATCCAACATTGTGTGGAAAATGATTACCCTAGTTCTGCCAGGAGTAAGAATACGCCCACACTGAGCCAGCTGAATTTATAAAACACATCTTTTCTCTCTTTCCGGCCCTCAATGCCCTCAACGCTGCTGTTCCTCATACTCAAACGCTTTCTAGAGTAGATCAATTGGAAAATGAGGAAAACCAAGCTTTAGAAAACATTGTCTTTGTGATCACTTATTTTAAATACAGCAATGATGATTTTCAATTAATTTCAGCGTCACTGTATTTCTGCAGGGTTGTCTATGTTGTAGTAGTGACACTGGATTCTGGGAAGTCCCTCAGAGAACATAGTAGGGCTGAAGGATTTGGAAAAAAGATCTAATTGCGATTTATTTTGGTAGATATTGAGACATGAGTCACGATGTTGGTGGGAATGATAATTTTGTAGGCTTGGACCAGAGTTTACGCTAGACCAATATGGCCGTTAATATTCCAGAATTGCAGCCATATAGAAGATCTACTGGACATGTGCTTTTAAGCCTACATTTAAAAATCAATAAAACAAAAACGCTATGATCCAAGTTACAACAAATGTATTTTATTAAAAGAAGTCAGCAGAATGAACTCTTTGGAGCCGCTCGTATAACCTGCACTACACAAATATAAGGTTATTGTCTACCGTCGACGGTCCCCAGGGACCTTCGTACCACCGACACCGCCGCCTTTGGCAGGCAACCTCTGCGTACTGAACTCCAGAGCGCCGAGGATGAGCGCAGGCGGGCGAGCGGGTGTCAGATCTGTGCAGAGAACCGGAAAAAAACACAGACACAGGAATTGAGCTGGCAATGTTTCCCAGCTTTGCCCAGTCGGAATAGATTTCTCCAAATTCCCTTTTGACCGCGTCACAGGCCATGTGTGGAACCTGATTAGACTCTTTAATATGCTATTAATTCATTGATTTATTTGGCATATTTCCCAACAAACATTTTAGCCGTTGATAATTTGATCTGCCCGACAGCAACATGTGATACGAACAACAACAAAAAACAGCATTTGGGGTTAAAGACATTGCTGATCCTCCACTTTTGGATGTTGCACTCGTCCACATTGAGATTTGAATACATTTCAGATTAATGGTTCAGCCCTAAAACATTGTGATCATAAATATTTAATCCTCAGACAGGTATTACTGTTCACCTGTTCACCACACGTAGTATTTACGACCTTCAATGACATCATTATATTGTGTTCGGCCATCAGATCTCTGTGAGTGACGACAGCGCAGCAGCCTGTGCATGTTGTGATCAAACTGTTTTGTTGTCGGCTGACTGAAATAGGAGAAGAAAGAACTGCGTTTTCCCGATTGATTAGGCGTTTGTGTGAAGGGTGATCTTTACGAAAAGGTCTTCAAAGGGTGGGTGTCGTGTCGTTTTAACGTGCATTCTGATATTTATCCGGCTTAAAGTCATGTAAAGCTAAATTATACTTTCCAGCTCTGCCGCAGTGGTCTGTGTGCTGTGAGTTTAGTCGTCTTCCGAAGACCACAAGGGACAAAAAAACCCAACTATGTGCATTTTTGCGTCGTTGATATGACAGTTGATGCGTAGGTCAGCTGTTTGAGATTCCTGTCAGACGCTGCTGCAGCTTTACTGTCATGTACGCTGTGAAGCAATGGAGATTCAAATAATGTGGCAGATAAACCGAGCTGAGGTGGGGGTACCGTTCACCGTCCCTAAATATACAGGCACATGTTTCATTGTAGGTCAGATTCACTCAGATACAGTTATTGACCCGAGTAGCTTCGCTGGAAACACTCGCAGTGTTTATGTTTTAATTCACAAACGTCTTTTAACAGCTGCTCAGTTTCAGACGTTTTGTCATCACAATAGTGCAAAGTGTAACGACGGTCAACGATCAAATATCGACTCATCGTATCATTTTTTATTATATAAATAGTGTTTTTAATCTACACATCTGGAAGAGTCCAGTAATGAAATTGTCGAATTATATTTTAGTTGCTTTTTGTGAGTTGATATAAATATAACCGATGCAATGAACTAACATCATCAGAATGTGAAGAGGTAACCGTGTTCAGGTTGTGTCAAAGACGTCGTATGTGTTGTGTTGCAGAGATATCTACTGACATTAGCATGCTAACAGCTAGCGCAGGCCCGTCCTGTCTTGTGATGCCACTTGATCCTCTAGAGGTGATGGTGAGTACGTGTGTGCGGACAAACTGCAGAGTCCTTTGACCAGAGGAAATCGCTTTGCTGCAGATGTGTCATTAATGGAAGCACTCTAAATCATGAATGTAATACTGGCTGCAATGTGATCGATGTTTAGTATATTAGTGACTCATCCAGTGCACACACAAACGGAGAGGACAGGATGAGGGTGTAGTGGCTGTACGTTAAGTGAGGCTGAACTGAAGAACTGCATGCAGATGACAAGGAGGAAAAACGTGGAGTGAAACTGGGGAGACCTTCTTTCCCTGCAGACATTTTGACTTGCAAAACACAGATTTAAGTAATAATATAAGCCCCGGTCCTAAACCTGCAGTCCACATTATCTTAATGTTTTTGTAGTGTGAAGAGCTGCTGAATCACCAGGCGGTGTATGTCTGCATCCCTGTTGAGATGCGTGCTGTTAATCCTGCTGCAGTTCCTGCTGCTGCAGGCTCTCCCAGAAGTACATGTGTCAGAAGTGCAGTGATTAATTGTTTAATGTACTCCACCGTTTAACATTTTGGAATCTCCTGCCATTAAAAGCTTGATTGGGTTCAGTTCATATTTTTAAATGGTGTTTCGTGCTTTTAGGTTGTAGAAAGTCCAATTTTAAAAAAAGGCAGAAAGAGACAAATACCTCCGTAGCAACATTTCAATAAGGACCGAAGAAATCAGCAGTCAGTTAAACTGCAAGGTTAACATCAACGTGTGCAGATTTAAACAGGAACTACTTCCTGTTTCAGTGTCAGGTGCACAGTAAAGTCTCTAACGAGCTGGAACTAACAGGCAACGTGTTGCTTTATCAACATGTTCTTCAACCTTCACAATAAAAGGTTAGTCTAGTGTCAGCACTGCTGGAGCTGCATCAGGGAGCATCAGCTGAACTTACTGTGGACTGACAAATCAGTTTAAACCTCTTCAATCGAACGAAGTCGACTGCAAATCAAATCAAAACGGAAAACTAATCTAATCTAAGGGGATAAATGTCAACTAATTCAAAGTTTTAATTTTTATCCTCCTTAATACATCTGGTGTGTAATCTGTTCAAATATCCATTATTGAAGGAAAGAAGAAAAACATCATAACAGTTTATTACAAACATCTCACACACAGTTTTAATGTTTCATGGCATTAAAACTTACCAGTCCGACCAGTTTAGTGCACTACAGCATCCACCTCAATATTAATGTGCACGAGGAACTCACAAGTACTAGATAAAAAGGGAACCCCATGTAGTGTACGAGGCCCATGTGACGCCTGAGATCAGAGCCAAGTGTGTGTTGGGCTCAGTGTCAGACAACAAGCTGGAGCAGACCTCTGCATGTGGAGTTCCCTGCGGAGGGAGGAGGAATGTTTGAGTGGCTGGCACAGCAATCAAAGAAACCGAATCAACTCTCTAACCGGCATCAATCTCACTCACAAACAGAATAATTCAATCTGGAGTGAAACTGATTGAGGAAAACAAAATGGCCTTTTTCAGAACTATGTTGCATTTAGAGAAAATGGCCCGTGTTCAAGATCCAAACCACACGATGCCTCACTCTGAGGATCTGCTACTCTGGACTGCAGAGATTAAATGATTCGTACATTTGTTCAAAGCCAAACATTCTCCAGTTAAAGTTTATATGTTTCCATTACCATAAAAATAATACATTTAATTTATAAAGGGCTTATCTAGACACTCAAAGACGAGTGACAATAGAAGCATGCATACAGAATGATACACAAAACAATGATGGCGGCATATCGTGATGGATATGATGTGGCCCACCCCGACTGTAACGCAGAATAAACCTCACACATGACCCGTTTATGGGAATTAGAGTCAATGTGGCTCTCGATACCAGTCGAGGAGGAAATCTGCAGCCTCGGTTGAGCAGCCTGATTTAAGTCCTCGAGAGATGAGACGAGGAAAATCAAGTCGGCACGGCCTAGTTTTCAGAGTCCAGATCATTCTGTCGCTCATGCATAATGAAGAACACTAACAATTAGCGTAGAACAGGACACAGAAGAGCTCAATTCATCGTTTTTCTTTGGCATTTGAGTTGATTTTCTACAGTATAGTTATAAATGCAAGAGGCTTAAGATTTCTCCGAGTCCATGGAGAATTGTTATATACGAGTGGGATTTAATGTGATGTACTGACGGGCTTTTTGGCTCCTCTGTATAAGCCAAAAGCTGCTCATTTCACACGGAGACACACAGCAGACCACAGTCCTCCTTTGTTCTCTTGTTTTAAAGCAATTTGCTTCTTTTTGGTATAAATGACAGATTTGTTCAGATGCCTAAATATAAAACGGTTCTCATTTCATTATCACTCTTCTCTCTTTCAGGGAAATGAAGCCAGTTATGCCCTGGACATGTGCTCGCACTGTAAGTATCTGTGTGTGTGTGTGTGTGTGTGAATAAATATAAAATCAGCGTGGGGATTTGGTTTTTAATAAACCATTTGGGGGCAAACACTACTTTTAACCTTTTTACTAGAGGCTTAGAGCTACTGTGAAGTTTGTATTCTTCTAGTGTGAAACACAAACGGCTTTAGGAAGTTAGAATTGGGGGAAAAACTATAAATATACATTTTTCAGAATTGTGCATGATATATTTGTATTTTTTTTAGTTTTGTTACTGATACAGTACCAGAATTATATATTTTAAAAACAAGACCGTACCTTTACAAACATAAAGTGCAAACACATTTTTCAACAAAGCATTTTTATTTATTTCACAAAATCAGCAAAACAATGTCAAACGGCAAACGTATAAATATTGTACAAAACAGGTTTAAATCTGTGTGTCTGACGAGAAGAAGGACTTTTAATCTACATAAGCAACAACTGCCCACGGGTTTTGGTACTTGTTGCCGCAGACACAATATAAACTGATTACCTTGGCCTGCACTATTTGATAGAGGGAACTTACTCCCAGAAAGAAATCACTGAGTTTGCGATCTGATGGTGGCCGGGGATGGATGTGAACATCACCACATGCTGCACCTTCCTCTGCAGGCCTCTGCTGGCAGTCTGACCCAGACTCCCAACACTCTGAGGCTAAAAATGCCTCATCCCTCTGTAAAGGTCAGTGTCAGGGCTGCTGGGAAAACCTCGTTTATTTTTAGTCACGACAATATACCAGTTTTAATTTGTTGGTCGCTTCGCTCTGACATCTCCCCCCCCCCCCCCCAACAACTCCAGAGAGCAAAGACTGACACTTAGTGAGAAGATAAAACTAATGTCTGAACCTACTTATTGAGTAACACCCCCGTCAGGAAGATGTAAGCCAAACTTGGGTCTCAAAATGACATCAACCGTTGCTGGTATCGGATACATTTGCTAAGTCTGTGGGAGGTTTGGGGGGACTGCGTCCTAACGAGCTGTTAAGAGAGGTGTCAAAGACTGGGGGACACCCTGCCGGGGGGGGGGGAGAGAGTATTATGATTTATGACGTGTCCCTTTGCCCTCCAAACTCAGAAACCTGCCTCTCATGCTGCTTGTAGATTCCTAGAAACAGCTCTGGCTTTTTTTCTGGACCTTGTGTCCTGGAAAGTTGATAACAAATCTTTTGGTTTTCTAAACTGAGAAATGCTGTTGTGTGACCGAAGCGATGGTCCACACAGGTGCCTCTGCTTACTGAGGCTGACTTTGGGGCCTCGCCTTGAAGCAAGAAGTCACAGCAGCAGCTCTCAGGTGTCTCAGCTCTCATCAAACCGTATATTTGGCGAGGTGTCTGGGTTGATGGCCTGAAATGGGGAGACAGGGTTCAGTCTGGCCGACGGTGCTGTATTTCCCCAGTCCACTCACAGACTTTGCCTGCTCAGGGATATTTATGGGGGTTCCCGACGCTGCCACGCCTCGACTCCCCACCCGTCTTTTCTTTCAAGACAAGCAGTTCAGTGCAGCTGCTTTCCTTGTTAAAATCAGAGTGTGGTGGAGTTAGCCACGCAGCCGTCACAGAGCACCACTAGAGCCTCTTTAACGGGACAAAAAAACCCACTAAGCCCCTCTAACATCTGGGTTTTGTCTTGTGGGAACAGTTACAATCGTCATATGAATATATAATAATAACATCAAAAGGATTTTGAACAATTATTGTAATTTATAAGCATACAAAAAAAGGTATAATTTACATTGAAAGGTACCCTGTGGAGTTGGTGCCCACCAGAGGCGCTGTGGAGTCTTGTATTTACAAGTGGGTCGTGATTTTGTTTGTGTCTTACAAGTACACAAGGATGTGGGCGGCATGCAGTAGAAGACTGCAACCAGTAAACATGGATGTAAACAATGCAACGTGAGAAGTATTAACAGAAATCGGCTTTGCAAATGTTTTCTACAGGAAATAAATGAATCGCACACAACTTGTTTTAACAAATACCACAGAAACACAACCTTTGTTAACAAGAAAACGCCACCGGGCATCTTTTAATGCGTCTTAGACGATCTAATCCAGAGGTGTTTTTAAAGAACGAATATGTCCGGGTTGAAAATCTTTCTCCCCCAATAGCCAGCACACATGGTTGTGTCACATTTGGCTTTTTTTGAGGCTGCTGAAAACAATCTGCTGCCTTTTCTGCCCAGTGTGCTGATGTCCACTGGATGCTTGAGCAGAGACTCTTTTCTCTGCTCTATTTCTATGCTCCTGGTCTATTTTTGCTGCAGCTGCTCTTCTGTTGTAGTTCTGACTAAGCAGTTGCTCAAGTTGCTTTGCGGTTGTATTAAACCACACTTGCTTTTTTCACCAGGAACCAGAGGTGTCGCCAAATCAACCAGGACTGAAATCTTAAGGATTATAACAATAAACTGTACAAATACAATTTATGTGTAAACTAGGATTTTCTGTTTGGTGCTCAAGTCACTGCTTACTGATTCCTTGTAACTAGTTTGTTTTACAGTTTACATTACTGTTGCCATCTAATCTTGGGGCGGCACACGGGTGCAGTTAGTACTACAGCCTCAAGGCGAGTGGGTTTTGGGTTCAAATCCACCGACCATGTGCTCCCCTTTTCAGCGGCAGCGCAAGTCTTCTCCCGGTCTTTTGGCTTCTCTCGGTGTCACCTTTTGTTATAAGTTGTTAACCGGTCCCAGATGTTCCTCGGCCCCGGGATCAGCTCAGGCCCCCTGAGACCCTGTAAAGGAAAAACAAATGTCTGTGGGTTTAAATAGATATTTCCATCATTTGTGTCATGGTGCAGGTTTGAAGAGAGAAATGCAATAAATTAACGTGTTGCCGGTGTTATGGGATGCATATAATAAAACGTCTTACAATGACAGGAGAGATGATCAGAGGGGCGGAGTTTTCACCGCCATCATTACAATCAGGACTGAAGTACGGGAAGAGTTTCTCAGTGAAGGAGCAGCCAGTAAAGGAGTAGATGAGAGCTGCAGCATCTACGTCATAAAAGGAGACCAGACCCTCCTGATAATCCACAAACACCCCCACCTTCTGAGGCTGAGACTTCAGAGAGAGAAGGACTGAAGGGGCATCAAGAGCTTCATACTCCTTTTCATTTGTCATCCATATAGTCCAGTAACCAAACTCAGGTGAAAGTCTGATGTCTCCCTTCCTGTTGATCGATTCTCTGGCCACTCCTAAATCCCATCCAGTCTTTCCTTTTACTTGAACTTCAAAGTAAAATCTGCCTGATGAGAAACTCTGCTTTCCTAAAACACAATTACAATAAGAAAATCTCTTTGGGTAGTTGGGGAGATTCTTCTTCACATCACCATGACTCACTTGTTTCCCATCATCAGACAGGATGAGTTCAGGATTTGCTGTATCAGGATCAAGCGTCACATCCACTGCATACTTCTGGACCCTCTTCAGCTCAGCTTCAAGCAGCTTCCTCATTTTCTTACTGAGTGTCTCCTCCAGCTGAGCCACAGCTCTCAGCACAGTTCCCTCATATGATGGCGGGACTCTGACCTTTGTCCAGTTCTTGGTGGGTGGAGCTACTTTCAGCGACGGAAAGTTTTGGAGAAGGTGGAGTTGGTCTTCGGAACATGAGAGCTGCTCAACCTCAGTACCTATTTTCTTCAGCCCAGAAATGTCATGTTCCAGCTCTTTGATGAAAGCTTCGGCCCGTTTTTCTGTTGCTTTCTGCTTCTCCTTGATCGTGTCGATGAGCTCATCCAGTCCTCTCTCAACAGACTCCATAAGAGAAGTGAAGACCTGAACACCTTCTGCCACCTCTCTGTCTGCATCTTTTTCACTGAGGTCGACTGACTGTTTGATCTCCTGGATCTTCAGTTGTCTCTTCTGAATCATCTGCTGAATTTCAGCCTGTAGCTCGGCCTTCTTTCCTTCATATCCTTCTTTCAGAGAAACAACATCATGCATCTTGTGGTCTAACACAGTGCAGAGCATGCAGACACATGTCTGGTCGGTCTTACAGAACAACTCCAGAGGTTTATCGTGCTTCGTACACATCCTGTCTTCCAGATTCTCCACAGGGTCGATCAGCTGATGTCTTTTCAGCCTTGACGCTGTGAGATGAGGCTCCAGGTGAGTCTCACAGTAGGAGGTCAGACACACCAGACAGGACTTCAGAGCCTTCAGTTTGGTTCCAGTGCAGACGTCACAGGGAACTTCTCCTGGTTTGGCAACTTGTTTCTCTGACCTGCTGCTGCTGCTGGTTTTCTGTTGCTCTGACTCTCTGAACTGAACAACCATCTCAGAGATGAAAGTGTTGACATGGAGCTCAGGTCTTGTGCTGAAAACCTTTTTACACATCGGACACAGGTACTGGTCATTAGTATTCCAGTGTGCATTGATACAGTTTTTGCAGAAGTTGTGTCCACATGATGTGGTGACAGGATCAGTGAACACATCCAGACAGATGGAGCACAGGAACTGGTCTTCAGATTGCAGATAGTTTGCAGCAGCCATATCTGCACATGTAGTGTGGAAGAAAAAAATACTTTATTCAAAAACAGTTTTAATTATTTGAATAGAAAGAAAAAAGTCTGATTGCTGTTTTTTAATATCACCTTTTTGTAACGTATTTTTGAATCGTATGCTTTGTTTAACTTGCACCACGTCGAGCTGTGAGAAACCGCGAGCATTTAACTCGTGCTGCCTTAACTTAACATCCTGTTGTGTAAACCAATTGTTATTAGAGAATATCACTGCTAACAAAGCTCTGCTTACTTGATGATGATAATGTTTCTTTAGCTGCTTCATCTTAAAAGCCTCCGGCTGGTTTTCTTATGGAAAGCTTTTAATGTGAAACAGCTACAGGAAACAGGAAGCAGTATGTACGAAGTGATCAGTGTCAGTAACAATGTCTGGAAAGCAGAAGTGACTCTAACAATTTACTAAAGTCCTGAGAAGTGACAGAGAGATTGTTTAAAGCTATTAAAGTGGGATACTGTATCGTGGCTCTCTGGACAAACATTAGTTATATAATTATATACCTTCCCGAGTTTAAAGTGAAAGAGTAGAGCTGAAGTTGTGAATCCTGCTTGTTGAAAGTGTAAATATGATCAGCTGTACTCACCAGTGTTTGGCAGAGACTCTGCTGTGTTGTTGACAAAGATCTGATGACTTCAGTTTGTTTTAGAGAGAAACTGAGACTTGTCTCGACTGCAGCGTGGCTCCACTCTGACAAACTTTACTTTCACTTCTGCAGTGTGAGGTGAAGCTCTCCTTCCTCCTGTGTTGCTCCTCCTCCTGCAGCTGTTTGTCAGGTGTTGTTTCCTCATGTTTAGACATGACTTTAGTGACGTTACAAGAATGTGTCTGGTTGAACGTGAGGTAAAAGTAAACTTTAAACTTCATGACGTACAAGTCAGATACTTGAACTGTGCAGCCCTGGGCGGCTAAAACTTCCTCAGCAGCATCTTTCCCAAACTTATTGTTGAGGGGTAGAACTGATCGTTCGTCTGGAAGGATAGTGGGCAGCACAGTCCTGCTTGGCTAAAAATACGGAGCTAACGGAGAATGCATTGCGTTACATTATGATACGTTTAAGTTCTATTCATTAAGAATTAGTAATGGCCGAAGCTAAAATCTATTATGACGTGTTCAAATCTTGTAAAATAAAGTTTTTGCGAGAAACTTAAATAGACAGAGGTTTTCATAGCAATATAAAATAGATATAAGAGAAGGAATTTTAACGTGTTTAATAACTTTCTAATACAAACAAGTGTTTATTTGATTGTTTTGTTTAGTTTTTCCCGTTGTATCGACAATCATGGAAATTCACTCGTATTGGTTTCGACTCCAAATGTCTGGTATTGTGACATCCCTACAGAGAAGACGATCCAAAAATTGCATTTTTAAAATTTATATTACAAAATATAAACTTGTTATATCAGCCAAAAGATCAGCTCAGTTTTTACCTGTAACATTCAACATATTTATCCAGCATTTACAAACACAGTTGTCCTTTGTCAACATGAGAAGTGATCCTGAACCTGTGTCACAAACTGTGTCAGTGCAGTGACTCAATGCTTGTGGTTCCTTTGTGTTGGGGTCCATCCAGTGGTCGCTCTGCGCCATGACACCAGGAAGTGTTGTACATGGAAGCTTGTCGCTGTTACTGTAGTGCAGGGGTCGGCAACCTTTACTATCTAAAGAGCCATGTTGCCCCTCTTCCACCAAATAAGATTTGTCTGGAGCCGCAAAACATATTTGATAACAGCTTATAGATTTAATATATAGTTATACTACATTTGTTGCATTTATGAAATTACAGAATGACAATAAAAGAAACTGTTGCTATGTTTACCTGTTTTAACAAATGAAAACACCAAACTCTTGTGAAGAGAAGGAAACAATACACTGGCATGTTTAGTCCTACTTAAATAAATTAAACACAGAACTATGCAGACTATTTGAGTCCTCCTCATATTTGTTGAATAAAATAAATATAATATAAAAATGCATAAAACAATAAATACAATATAAAAATTAAATGAATAAAAAAAGTAGCCCACTTTGAAAAAACCAAACGTATAGCTGCAGCCTAATATCTTAAAGAGGAAACATAAACAAATCGGTCAGTTTGTATTTAATTATGTGCGTGTCAGTGTGTTTCCATCCACATGGAGGTGCTGATCATTTCTTTGGCTTTTAAACAGACAACAGCCTCACAAATGTCCCACAACATGTCTTTCAACATCACATCTTCTGTTTGCTCATTTCTCTCCACATATGAAGCACACAGGTCAGCCAGCATCGTTATCAGGGAAAGCAAATGTATCTGTCCGCGCAGAGTTAAAGAACTTTCCTCTGAAACTTATCTTTTTTTGGTTTTATCCATGGTTAGCACACCGAGTTAGGCGGGGGTCTGCAACTCAAGATAAGCCACCTGCAGGGAAAGGCACCGCGCCCGTGTGACGCATTCTTTAGTTGACAAACTATTAAAAACTATTTTATTTCAGTGTCACAGTATCACCTCGAACTCCAAGATAAGAGGTGTTCCCTTTGAAAGATTGTCCGCTGTGCAACAACAAATACATGTTCCATGTTTTGTTTTGTCAAAGCTACAGGAGCCACTTCAGACAGGTTAAAGAGCCTGTGGTTGCAGACCCCTGCTGTAGTGCAACAAGCAAAATGACTGTGAACTCAACACTGAGGGTTTTATGTTATTTTCCTGTTTCAATTGCATTAAATAATACCAGCACCATCTTTACAGAACTATTTAGTTACTATTCAAATCTTAGCTTATAAAAAACATGATGATTTTCATGCACAACTTTGAGCAACATATAAAACAGCAGTTATTGTTGTTCTAAATTAAAATGTAAGGTTACCCTGCTTGACGACTTCATGAAAGAAAGGGAAAGGAAAGGAGAGACCCTGCCCGGAGGAAGCCCCGGGCCCCCGTCTGGAGCCAGGCCCAGAGGGAGGGCCCGACAGCGAGCGCCCGGTGGCCGGGTTTGCCACGGAGCCCGGTCGGGCACAGCCCGAAGAAGCTACGTGGTGCCTCCCATCCCTCCATCCTGTGGGCCCACCACTCATGGGAAAAACCGCTGGGGTCGGGTGCACTGTCACATGGGTGGCAGTGATGGTCAGGGACCTCGACGGACCAGACCCGGGCAGCAGAGGCTGGCTCTGGGGACGAGGAACGTCACCTCTCTGTGGGGGAAGGAGCCGGAACTAGTACGGAAGGTGGATCGCTACCAGTTGGATCTGGTGGGGCTTACCTCCACGCACAGTCTTGGCTCTGGAACCGTACTCCTGGATAGGGGTTGGACTCTATTCTTCTCCGGAGTTGCCCAAGGTGTGAGGCGTCGGGCCGGGGTGGGGATACTCACTAGCCCCCGGCTGAACGCCGCTACGTTGGAGTTTATCCCGGTGGACGAGAGGGTCGCCTCCCTACGCCTTCGGGTTATGGGGGGGAAAACTCTGACTGTTGTTTGTGCCTATGCCCCAAACCGCAGTTCTGAGTGTTCGGCCTTCTTGGAGACCCTGAATGGAGCCCTGCAGATGGCTCCAGTAGGGGACTCCGTAGTCTTGCTGAGAGACTTCAACGCACACGTGGGAAACGATGGAGACACCTGGAGAGGCGTGATTGGGAGGAAGGGCCTCCCTGATCTAAACCCGAACGGTCGTTTGTTGTTGGACTTCTGTGCTAGCCATGGAATGGCCATAACAAAAGCCATGTTCGAACATAAGGATGCTCATAAGTGCACATGGTACCAGAGCACCCTAGGCCAAAGGTCAATGATCGATTTCGTAATCGTATCATCTGACCTGAGGCCGCATGTTTTGGACACTCGGGTGAAGAGAGGGGCGGAGCAGTCGACTGATCACCATCTGGTGGTGAGTTGGATCAAGGGGTGGGGGAAGACTCTGGACAGACCTGGTAAACCCAAACGGGTAGTGCGGGTGAACTGGGAACGTCTGGAGGAAGCCCCTGTCCTGGGGATCTTTAACTCACACCTCCGGCGGAGCTTTTCAGCCATCCCTGTGGAGGTTGGGGGCATTGAACCTGAGTGGGCGATGTTCAAAACCTCTATTGCTGAAGCTGCGGTGATGAGCTGTGGTCTCAAGGTCTTAGGTGCCTCAAGGGGCGGTAACCCTCGAACACCGTGGTGGACCCCGGTGGTCAGGGAAGCCGGCCAACTGAAGAAGGAGTCCTTCCGGGTTATGTTATCCGGGAGGACTCCAGAAACAGTTGCAGGGTATCGAAGGACTAGAAGGGCGGCAGCTTCTGCCGTGTCAGAGGCAAAGCAGCGGGTGTGGGAGAAGTTCGGAGAAGCTATGGAGAAGGACTTTTGGTCGGCACCAAGGTGCTTCTGGCAAACCATCCGGCACCTCTGGAGGGGGAAGCGAGGAACCATCCAAGCTGTGTACAGCAAGGGTGGGACCCTGCTGACTTCAACTGAGAAGGTTATCGGCCGGTGGAAGGAGCACTTTGAGGAACTCCTGAATCCGACTAACGTTGGTTGAGGCAGAGCTGGAAGCTGATGGGGGATCATCGTCAAATTTCCCTGATGGAAGTCACTGAGGTAGTCAAACAACTCCACAGTGGCAAAGCCGCAGGGGTTGATGAGATCCGTCCAGAAATGCTGAAGGCTTTGGGTGTTGAGGGGCTGTCTTGGTTGACACGCCTCGTCAACATTGCGTGGAAGTCTGGGACAGTGCCTAGGGGTTGGCAGACCGGGGTGGTGGTTCCCCTATTTAAAAAGGCGGACCAGAGAGTGTGTGCCAACTACAGGGGTATCACACTTCTCAGCCTCCCTGGTAAAGTCTACTCCAAGGTACTGGAAAGGAGGGTTCGGCCGGTAGTCGAACCTCTGATTGAAGAGGAACAATGCGGATTCCGTCCTGGTCGTGGAACAACGGACCAACTCTTCACTCTCGCAAGGATCCTGGAGGGGGCCTGGGAGTACGCCCATCCGGTGTACATGTGTTTTGTGGATCTGGAGAAGGCGTATGACCGGGTCCCCCAGGTGATACTGTGGGAGGTGCTGCGGGAGTATGGGGTGAGGGGGTCACTTTTGAGGGCCATCCAATCCCTGTACGCCCAAAGCGAGAGTTGTGTCCGGATACTCGGCAGTAAGTCGGACTCGTTTCCCGTGAATGTTGGCCTCCGCCAGGGCTGCGGTTTATCACCAATCCTGTTCGTGATTTTCATGGATAGGATATCGAGGCGTAGTCGTGGAGGAGAGGGGTTGCAGTTCGGTGACCTGAGGATCTCATCGCTGCTCTTTGCAGATGATGTGGTCCTTATGGCATCATCGGTCTGTGACCTTCAACAGTCACTGGATCGGTTCGCAGCAGAGTGTGAAGCGGTTGGGATGAGGACCAGCACCTCCAAATCTGAGGCCATGGCTCTCAGCAGGAAACCGGTGGATTGCCTACTCCGGGTAGGGAATGAGCCATTACCCCAAGTGAAGGAGTTCAAGTACCTCGGGGTCTTGTTCGCGAGTGAGGGGACAATGGAGCGAGAGATTGGCCGGAGAATCGGAGCAGCGGGGGCGGTATTACAGTCACTTTACCGCACCGTTGTGACGAAAAGAGAGCTGAGCCAGAAGGCAAAGCTCTAAATATACCGGTCGATCTTCGTTCCTACCCTCACCTATGGTCATGAAGGCTGGGTCATGACCCAAAGAACGAGATCACGGGTACAAGCGGCCGAAATGGGTTTTCTCAGACGGGTGGCCTTCGTCTCCCTTAGAGATAGGGTGAGAAGCTCAGCCATGATAAGCGGTAGACGATGGATGGATGGATGGATGGATGGATGATGGTTACCCTGCTTTACTTTGATATATACTTTAGTTTTTACAGTGATGTTTGTCCCTTTTTTAACCAATAAATCTAAATATAGAAGACAAGGATATTTGTCTTGTTATGTTTATCTTCTCTACTTTGAAGATCGGTATGATTCTTGAAAGATCACTAATGTTTATCGTTATCACGATATGAAATGACGTATAGCAGGATAGACCATTATGTCCGTATCACCCAGCCCTAGTTAGCGCTGAAGTCAAACAGTTATAACCCTGAATATTTTCATTAAATGAAACCCTTCTTTATAAACTATATATAGTTTGCATAGACAGCTATTCAATGTATTTAAATGCAGTATTTACCTCTCTGTATATAGTACTTCTCATTGGTAGTGGCAGAGTTCGTCCTTCACCTGCTGGATTGATGAGCGACAGGAAACACGATGTATTTGTCATGAAATACAACTTGTGTTTTTACCAGGCTCTTCTGTTCAGTGTTTGGTGTTCAAGTCACTGCTTACTCAGGTCTTGTGTTCAACAACTAGTTTATTTCACAATCACATGTTTACACATTTCTTAGACTCAAGTTACCAGTAATTAAGTAAACCACCCTTCACACAAAATAGGAATCGCCGTCGGCATCTATTCTATTAATTTACTTTGTCAGTTAACTTTTTATGTCGGTATAACAACAACAAATACTGTATTCTGAACATACTAAAGGCATGTTTTATGCCTTACTCTTAATAGAAGCCTTATGACATTGAAATATTCAGCAATATGTTTCTGTGGATGCACATCAAAAAGAAGAATTAAACGATAAACTTTGATTTTGAGTAATTTTGCTAAAATGCTGCAAACTGCAACTTGACATATTTGTGGTTATTATAAACAGTGATTCCTTATGGAAGTGAAAATAATCTTTATCAGAGGTTTACATTGATATTCTGCACGTAACGTGTGTCATGATGCAGGGTTGAAAAGATCAATGCATCAATTTATAGTGTCGACAATGTAAAGGATGCACATAATAAAATAAATCTTAACAATGAAATGTAACTTAATCAACACAGTAAACGGATTCTGTAGAACATAAGATGTAAACTACAGTGTTACCTCTAAATATCTATGTTTATTCCCTTGAATAGAATTAAATCAATACATGAAATAACGTAAGTGATTAGTCGACTCTGACAGAAGAGATGATTAAAGGTGCAGAGTTTGTACCATCATAATTCTGACCCGGGTAGAAGAATGGGAAGAGTTTCTCATTGAAGGAGCAGCCAGTAAAGGAGTAGATGAGAGCTGCAGTATCTACGTCATAAAAGCAGACCAGACCCTCCTGATAATCCACAAACACCCCCACCTTCTGAGGCTGAGACTTCAGAGAGAGAAAGACTCGAGGGTCATCAAGAGCTTTGTACACATTTATATCTCTCAACCGTATAGTCCAGTTACCAAACTGAGAGCCCAGTGGGACAGGTCCCTTCCTGTTGATCGACTCTCTGGTCACTCCTAAATCCCATTCAGTCTTTCCTTTAACTTGAACCTCAAAGTAAAATCTACCAGAAGAGAAACTCTGCTTTCCTAAAACACAAGGACATTTAGAAAATCTCTTTGGGTAGTTGGGGAGATTCTTCTTCACATCACCACGACTCACTTGTTTCTCATCATCAGACAGAATTAAATAAGGATGTGCTGTATCAGCATCAAGAGTCACATCCACTGCATACTTCTGGACCCTCTTCAGCTCAGCTTCAAGCAGCTTCTTCATCTCTTGACTGAGTGTCTCCTCCAGCTGAGCCACAGCTCTCACCACAGTCCCCTCATATGATGGTGGAGGGACCCTGACCATTGTCCAGTCTTTGGTGGGTGGTTGGTGATGGATGTTTAGGGACTGGAAACTCTGGAGAAGATGGAGTTGGTCTTCAGACTGTGAGAGGTGCTCCACCTCAGTCCTTCTCTTCATCAGCTCATAGATTTCCTGTTCCAGCTCTTTGATGAAAGCTTCGGCCTGTTTTTCTGTTAGTTTTCTGCTTCTCCTTGATCGTGCCGATGAGCTCGTCCAGTCCTCTCTCAACAGACTCCATAAGAGAAGTGAAGACCTGAACACCTTCTGCCACCTCTCTGTCTGCATCTTTGTTACTGAGATCGACAGACTGTTTGATCTCCTGGATCTTCAGTCGTCTCTTCTGGATCATCTGCTGAACTTTAACCTCTGTCTTCCCCAGCTCGGCCTTCTTTCCTTCATATTCTTCTTTCAGAGGAACAACATCATGCATCTTGTGGTCTAAAGCAGAGCAGAGCATGCAGACACATGTCTGGTCGGTCTTACAGAACAGCTCCAGAGGTTTATCGTGCTTCGTACACATCCTGTCTTCCAGATTCTCCACAGGGTCGATCAGCTGATGTCTTTTCAGCCTTGACGCTGTGAGATGAGGCTCCAGGTGAGTCTCGCAGTAGGAGGTCAGACACACCAGACAGGACTTCAGAGCCTTCAGTTTGGTTCCAGTGCAGACATCACAGGGAACTTCTCCTGGTTTATCAACTTGTTTCTCTGACCTGCTGCTGCTGGTTTTCTGTTGCTCTGACTCTCTGAACTGAACAACCATCTCAGAGATGAAAGTGTTGACATGGAGCTCAGGTCTTGTGTTGAAAACCTTTTTACACATCGGACACAGGTACTGGTCATTAGTATTCCAGTGTGCATTGATGCAGTTTTTGCAGAAGTTGTGTCCACATGGTGTGCTGACTGGATCAGTGAACACATCCAGACAGATGGAGCACAGGAACTGGTCTTCAGATTGCAGATAGTTTGCAGCAGCCATATCTGCACATGTAGTGTGGAAGAAAAAAATACTTTATTCAAAAACAGTTTAAATTATTTGATTAAGAAGAAAGTGTGATTACTGATGTTTTAAGTATAACATTTTGCAACGTATTTTTGAATCATATAATTTGTTTTAACTTGCACCACGCCGAGCTGTGAGAAACCGCGAGCAATTAACTCGTGCTGCCTTAACTTAACATCCTGTTGTGTAAACCAATTGTTATTAGAGAATATCACTGCTAACAAAGCTCTGCTTACTTGATGATGATAATGTTTCTTTAGCTGCTTCATCTTAAAAGCCTCCGGCTGGTTCTCTTATGGAAAGCTTTTAATGTGAAACAGCTACAGGAAACAGGAAGCAGTATGTAGGAAGTGATCAGTGTCAGTAAGAATGTCAGGAAAGCAGAAGTGACTCAGTAACAATTTACTAAAGTCCTGAGAAGTGACAGAGAGATTGTTTAAAGCTATTAAAGTGGGATACTGTATCGTGGCTCTCTGGACAAACATTAGTTATATAATTATATAACTTCCCGAGTTTAAAGTGAAAGAGTAGAGCTGAAGTTGTGAATCCTGCTTGTTGAAAGTGTAAATATGATCAGCTGTACTCACCAGTGTTTGGCAGAGACTCTGCTGTGTTGTTGACAAAGATCTGATGACTTCAGTTTGTTTTAGAGAGAAACTGAGACTTGTCTCGACTGCAGCGTGGCTCCACTCTGACAAACTTTACTTTCACTTCTGCAGTGTGAGGTGAAGCTCTCCTTCCTCCTGTGTTGCTCCTCCTCCTGCAGCTGTTTGTCAGGTGTTGTTTCCTCATGTTTAGACATGACTTTAGTGACGTTACAAATATGTGTCTGGTTGAACGTGAGATAAAAGTAAACTTTAAACTTCATGACGTACAAGTCAGATACTTGAACTGTGCAGCCCTGGGCGGCTAAAACTTCCTCAGCAGCATCTTTCCCAAACTTATTGTTGAGTAAATTGTTGAGGGGTAGAACTGAGCTGTGTGGGAACTCTGTGAGAAGTGGAAGAGTAAGAATACTCTGTAATATTAGCAGCCCTAACAATGTACTGGATTATTGTAAAAAGGCACATAGATGGTTTAGAGCAGGGGTGCCCACACTTTTTGGGCTTGTGAGCTACTTTTTAAATGACCAGGTCCAAGTGATCTACCTGTATAAAAAAAATGCTGCGGAGGGGGGGTGCTGTCGGAGGTTGCACTCCTCTCCTTTCCTCCGCTCTGTCTCTGACTGTAGGTGTGTGTGTGCGGGAGCAAAACGACAGCGCAGGAGGTGAATGCGCAAGGCAAGAAAGAAAAAACAACAACTTGAATTTCTGGTGGCGCGGTGGTTCCGTTGGGGGAATATATATGTATAATGTTTTTTAACTGTGCGCGATCTACCCGCACTACAGGTCGATCGCGATCGACCTTTTGGACACCGCTGATGTAAAGGCTGAGCCAACGCTTTAAGCCACTGAGGTGGCGCTTTGTTTTACTTAATTGACGCACTTGTTGTCGTGTCTGCTGAATAGCGATTCCGATACAAAACGTTTCCATTGGAACATTAATTTTGTTTATTCCTTGTTGAATCAGCTTTCCAATAAGCAAACAAACATGACATTCAGACACACAATAACTTAGCCTTTGGAGCAAAGGTTACCCGTTTACCTGCAGGCGGAACCGTCAACAAACATTGGTTTCTATTCATATCAGAAACGCTAATCGGCTCCTAAAAATGGAATCAGGGATGTCATGAGAACAGATATTTCAGAAAACGTGTCGGTACTAGTTTTTCTAAACGACTACAAGTACCGGGGCAGGACTCGAGGTTAACGCCATCCCGAGGTTGATAGAAAATGTGCTGGGGTCGAACATGAGATCTGTACTGAAACTGAACAGAGCAATGACGCGTTAAAATCCGGAAGTAGTGAAACGCAGTAACTCACTATCACCCTGTTTCCCTGATAATGTTTCAATGTAAACAAATCTGTGTTGAAATCTACGATAGAAATCGTCTGGAAGAAGGATAGTGGGCAGCACAGTCCTGCTTGGCTAAAAATACGGAGCTAACGGAGAATGCATTGAGTTACATTATGATACGTTTAAGTTCTATTCATTAAGAATTAGTAATGGCCGAAGCTAAAATCTATTATGACGTGTTCAAATCTTGTAAAATAAAGTTTTTGCGAGAAACTTAAATAGACAGAGGTTTTCATAGCAATATAAAATAGATATAAGAGAAGGAATTTTAACGTGTTTAATAACTTTCTAATACAAACAAGTGTTTATTTGATTGTTTTGTTTAGTTTTTCCCGTTGTATCGACAATCATGGAAATTCACTCGTATTGGTTTCGACTCCAAATGTCTGGTATTGTGACATCCCTACAGAGAAGACGATCCAAAAATTGCATTTTTAAAATTTATATTACAAAATATAAACTTGTTATATCAGCCAAAAGATCAGCTCAGTTTTTACCTGTAACATTCAACATATTTATCCAGCATTTACAAACACAGTTGTCCTTTGTCAACATGAGAAGTGATCCTGAACCTGTGTCACAAACTGTGTCAGTGCAGTGACTCAATGCTTGTGGTTCCTTTGTGTTGGGGTCCATCCAGTGGTCGCTCTGCGCCATGACACCAGGAAGTGTTGTACATGGAAGCTTGTCCTGTTACTGTAGTGCAGGGGTCGGCAACCTTTACTATCTAAAGAGCCATGTTGCCCATCTTCCACCAAATAAGATTTGTCTGGAGCCTGCAAAACATATTTGATAACAGCTTATAGATTTAATATATAGTTATACTACATTTGTTGCATTTATGAAATTACAGAATGACAATAAAAGAAACTGTTGCTATGTTTACCTGTTTTAACAAATGAAAACACCAAACTCTTGTGAAGAGAAGGAAACAATACACTGGCATGTTTAGTCCTACTTAAATAAATTAAACACAGAACTATGCAGACATATTTGTTGAATAAAATAAATATAATATAAAAATGCATAAAACAATAAATACATTATAAAAATTAAATGACTAAAAAAGTAGCCCACTTTGAAAAAAACAAACGTATAGCTGCAGCCTAATATCTTAAAGAGGAAACATAAACAAATCGGTCAGTTTGTATTTAATTATGTGCGTGTCAGTGTGTTTCCATCCACATGGAGGTGCTGATCATTTCTTTGGCTTTTAAACAGACAACAGCCTCACAAATGTCCCACAACATGTCTTTCAACATCACATCTTCTGTTTGCTCATTTCTCTCCACATATGAAGCACACAGGTCAGCCAGCATCGTTATCAGGGAAAGCAAATGTATCTGTCCGCGCAGAGTTAAAGAACTTTCCTCTGAAACGTCATCTTTTTTTGGTTTTATCCATGGTTAGCACACCGAGTTAGGCGGGGGTCTGCAACTCAAGATAAGCCACCTGCAGGGAAAGGCACCACGCCCGTAGACGCAGGAGAATGTGACGCATTCTTTAGTTGACGAACTATTAAAAACTATTTTATTTCAGTGTCACAGTATCACCTCGAACTCCAAGATAAGAGGTGTTCCCTTTGAAAGATTGTCCGCTGTGCAACAACAAATACATGTTCCATGTTTTGTTTTGTCAAAGCTACAGGAGCCACTTCAGACGGGTTAAAGAGCCGCATGTGGCTCCTGAGCCGCAGGTTGCAGACCCCTGCTGTAGTGCAACAAGCAAAATGACTGTGAACTCAACACTGAGGGTTTTATGTTATTTTCCTGTTTCAATTGCATTAAATAACACCAGCACCATCTTTACAGAACTATTGAGTTACTATTCAAATCTTAGCTTATAAAAAACATGATGATTTTCATGCACAACTTTGAGCAACATATAAAACAGCAGTTATTGTTGTTCTAAATTAAAATGTAAGGTTACCCTGCTTAACGACTTCATGAAAGAAAGGAAAGGAGAGACCCTGCCTGGAGGAAGCCCGGGGCCCCCGTCTGGAGCCAGGCCCAGAGGGAGGGCCCGACAGCGAGCGCCTGGTGGCCGGGTTTGCCACGGAGCCCGGTCGGGCACAGCCCGAAGAAGCTACATGGTGCCTCCCATCCATCCATCCTGTGGGCCCACCACTCATGGGAAAAACCGCTGGGGTCGGGTGCGCTGTCACATGGGTGGCAGTGATGGTCAGGGACCTCGACGGACCAGACCCGGGCAGCAGAGGCTGGCTCTGGGGACGTGGAACGTCACCTCTCTGTGGGGGAAGGAGCCGGAACTAGTGCGGGAGGTGGATCGCTACCAGTTGGATCTGGTGGGGCTTAACTCCACGCACAGTCTTGGCTCTGGAACCGTACTCCTGGATAGGGGTTGGACACTATTCTTCTCCGGAGTTGCCCAAGGTGTGAGGCGTCGGGCCGGGGTGGGGATACTCACTAGCCCCCGGCTGAGCGCCGCTACGTTGGAGTTTATCCCCGGTGGACGAGAGGGTCGCCTCCCTACTGCCTTCGGATTATGGGGAAAACTCTGACTGTTGTTTGTGCCTATGCCCCAAACCGCAGTTCTGAGTATTCGGCCTTCTTGGAGACCCTGAATGGAGCCCTGCAGATGGCTCCAATAGGGGACTCCGTAGTCTTGCTGGGAGACTTCAACGCACACGTGGGAAACGATGGAGACACCTGGAGAGGCGTGATTGGGAGGAAGGGCCTCCCTGATCTAAACCCGAACGGTCGTTTGTTGTTGGACTTCTGTGCTAGCCATGGAATGGCCATAACAAACACCATGTTCGAACATAAGGATGCTCATAAGTGTACGTGGTACCAGAGCACCCTAGGCCAAAGGTCAATGATCGATTTCGTAATCGTATCATCTGACCTAAGGCCGCATGTTTTGGACACTCGGGTGAAGAGAGGGGCGGAGCTGTCGACTGATCACCATCTGGTGGTGAGTTGGATCAAGGGGTGGGGGAATACTCTGGACAGACCTGGTAAACCCAAACGGGTAGTGCGGGTGAACTGGGAACGTCTGGAGGAAGCCCCTGTCCTGGGGATCTTTAACTCACACCTCCGGCTGAGCTTTTCAGCCATCCCTGTGGAGGTTGGGGGCATTGAACCTGAGTGGGCGATGTTCAAAACCTCTATTGCTGAAGCTGCGGTGATGAACTGTGGTCTCAAGGTCTTAGGTGCCTCAAGGGGCGGTAACCCTCGAACACCGTGGTGGACCCCGGTGGTCAGGGAAGCCGTCCAACTGAAGAAGGAGTCCTTCCGGGTTATGTTATCCGGGAGGACTCCGGAAACAGTTGCAGGGTATCGAAGGACTAGAAGGGCAGCAGCTTCTGGCGTGTCAGAGGCAAAGCAGCGGGTGTGGGAGAAGTTCGGAGAAGCTATGGAGAAGGACTTTCGGTCGGCACCAAGGTGCTTCTGGAAAACCATCCGGCACCTCAGGAGGGGGAAGCGAGGAACCATCCAAGCTGTGTACAGCAAGGGTGGGACCCTGCTGACTTCAACTGAGAAGGTTATTGGCCGGTGGAAGGAGCACTTTGAGGAACTCCTGAATCCGACTAACACGCCCTCTATGGTTGAGGCAGAGCTGGAAGCTGATGGGGGATCATCGTCAATTTCCCTGATGGAAGTCACTGAGGTAGTCAAACAACTCCACAGTGGCAAAGCCGCAGGGGTTGATGAGATCCGTCCAGAAATGCTGAAGGCTTTGGGTGTTGAGGGGCTGTCTTGGTTGACACGCCTCGTCAACATTGCGTGGAAGTCTGGGACAGTGCCTAGGGGTTGGCAGACCGGGGTGGTGGTTCCCCTATTTAAAAAGGCGGACCAGAGAGTGTGTGCCAACTACAGGGGTATCACACTTCTCAGCCTCCCTGGTAAAGTCTACTCCAAGGTACTGGAAAGGAGGGTTCGGCCGGTAGTCGAACCTCTGATTGAAGAGGAACAATGCGGATTCCGTCCTGGTCGTGGAACAACGGACCAACTCTTCACTCTCGCAAGGATCCTGGAGGGGGCCTGGGAGTACGCCCATCCGGTCTACATGTGTTTTGTGGATCTGGAGAAGGCGTATGACCGGGTCCCCTGGGTGATACTGTGGGAGGTGCTGTGGGAGTATGGGGTGAGGGGGTCACTTTTGAGGGCCATCCAATCCCTGTACGCCCAAAGCGAGAGTTGTGTCCGGATACTCGGCAGTAAGTCGGACTCAGTTCCCAGTGAATGTTGGCCTCCGCCAGGGCTGCGCTTTATCACCAATCCTGTTCGTGATTTTCATGGATAGGATATCGAGGCGTAGTCGTGGAGGAGAGGGGTTGCAGTTCGGTGGCCTGAGGATCTCATCGCTGCTCTTTGCAGATGATGTGGTCCTTATGGCATCATCGGTCTGTGACCTTCAACAGTCACTGGATCGGTTCGCAGCCGAGTGTGCAGCGGTTGGGATGAGGATCAGCACCTCCAAATCTGAGGCCATGGCTCTCAGCAGGCAACCGATGGATTGCCTACTCCGGGTAGGGAATGAGCCTTTACCCCAAGTGAAGGAGTTCAAGTACCTCGGGGTCTTGTTCGCGAGTGAGGGGACAATGGAGCGAGAGATTGGCCGGAGAATCAGAGCAGCGGGGGCGGTATTACAGTCACTTTACCGCACCGTTGTGACGAAAAGAGAGCTGAGCCAGAAGGCAAAGCTCTCAATATACCGGTCGATCTTCGTTCCTACCCTCACCTATGGTCATGAAGGCTGGGTCATGACCGAAAGAACGAGATCACGGGTACAAGCTGCCGAAATGGGTTTTCTCAGACGGGTGGCTGGCGTCTCCCTTAGAGATAGGGTGAGAAGCTCAGCCATCCGTGAGAGACTTTCAACATCACATCTTCTGTTTGCACATATGAAGCACACAGGTCAGCCAGCATCGTTATCAGGGAAAGCAAATGTATCTGTCCGCGCAGAGTTAAAGAACTTTCCTCTGAAACTTATCTTTTTTTGGTTTTATCCATGGTTAGCACACCGAGTTAGGCGGGGGTCTGCAACTCAAGATAAGCCACCTGCAGGGAAAGGCACCGCGCCCGTAGACGCAGGAGAATGTGACGCATTCTTTAGTTGACGAACTATTAAAAACTATATTTTATTTCAGTGTCACAGTATCACCTCGAACTCCAAGATAAGAGGTGTTCCCTTTGAAAGATTGTCCGCTGTGCAACAACAAATACATGTTCCATGTTTTGTTTTGTCAAAGCTACAGGAGCCACTTCAGACGGGTTAAAGAGCCGCATGTGGCTCCTGAGCCGCAGGTTGCAGACCCCTGCTGTAGTGCAACAAGCAAAATGACTGTGAACTCAACACTGAGGGTTTTATGTTATTTGCCTGTTTCAATTGCATTAAATAACACCAGCACCATCTTTACAGAACTATTTAGTTACTATTCAAATCTTAGCTTATAAAAAACATAATGATTTTCATGCACAACTTTGAGCAACATATAAAACAGCAGTTATTGTTGTTCTAAATTAAAATGTAAGGTTACCCTGCTTTACTTTGATATATACTTTAGTTTTTACAGTGATGTTTGTCCCTTTTTTAACCAATAAATCTAAATATAGAAGACAAGGATATTTGTCTTGTTGTTTTATCTTCCCCAGTTTAAAGATCGGTATGATTCTTGAAAGATCACTAATGTTTATCGTTATCACGATATGAAATGACGTATAGCAGGATAGATCATTATGTCCGTATCACCCAGCCCTAGTTAGCGCTGAAGTCAAACAGTTATAACCCTGAATATTTTCATTAAATGAAACCCTTCTTTATAAACTATATATAGTTTAATAGACAGCTATTCAATGTATTTAAATGCAGTATTTACCTCTCTGTATATAGTACTTCTCATTGGTAGTGGCAGAGTTCGTCCTTCACCTGCTGGATTGATGAGCGACAGGAAACACGATGTATTTGTCATGAAATACAACTTGTGTTTTTACCAGGCTCTTCTGTTCAGTGTTTGGTGTTCAAGTCACTGCTTACTCAGGTCTTGTGTTCAACAACTAGTTTATTTCACAATCACATGTTTACACATTTCTTAGACTCAAGTTACCAGTAATTAAGTAAACCACCCTTCACACAAAATAGGAATCGTCCGTCGGCATCTATTCTATTAATTTACTTTGTCAGTTAACTTTTTATGTCGGTATAACAACAACAAATACTGTATTCTGAACATACTAAAGGCATGTTTTATGCCTTACTCTTAATAGAAGCCTTATGACATTGAAATATTCAGCAATATGTTTCTGTGGATGCACATCAAAAAGAAGAATTAAACGATAAACTTTGATTTTGAGTAATTTTGCTAAAATGCTGCAAACTGCAACTTGACATATTTGTGGTTATTATAAACAGTGATTCCTTATGGAAGTGAAAATAATCTTTATCAGAGGTTTACATTGATATTCTGCACGTAACGTGTGTCATGATGCAGGGTTGAAAAGATCAATGCATCAATTTATAGTGTCGACAATGTAAAGTATGCACATAATAAAATAAATCTTAACAATGAAATGTAACTTAATCAACACAGTAAACAGATTCTGTAGAACATAAGATGTAAACTACAGTGTTACCTCTAAATATCTACGTTTATTCCCTTGAATAGAATTAAATCAATACATGAAATAACGTAAGTGATTAGTCGACTCTGACAGAAGAGATGATTAAAGGGGCAGAGTTTGTACCACCATAATTCAGACCAGGACTGAAGTACGGGAAGAGTTTCTCAGTGAAGGAGCAGCCAGTAAAGGAGTAGATGAGAGCTGCAGCATC